>NC_133384.1:3904127-3955501 GCF_049309525.1 Garra rufa | reverse complement strand
CAGTATATTTTTCTGCAGCGACATGGAAAACATTAAACAGCATAATTAAGATTCTTAAAATAAAGTGGAAAAACTCTCTTAGTCAGACAGGTCAACAACTGAGTCTCTGAGTCTCTTATATGCAATGATGCCAATGCAATAACATGTTCGAATGAGTCTGGAGTTGCCACAAGGATGTAATGCGGCCAGCAGCCAAGCCACACACACACACACACACACACACACACACACACACACTGATTCTTGCCACGACTTTCTATTGCATCATCATTACAGTACATGCAACTCAGAGCAGTTTTTAAATTCCTAATACATTTTACTTTACTTATTTCACCTTAAAACCCTTAACATAGACACATTCAAACTCAAAAAACTCACAGACTTGTTAAAGATTATGTCTAGAACACAAGGTTTTTACTTAGTAAAACTCAGACAAACTTTCACAGCATACACGGTACTCAAAGAAGAAGTTCTGTAAATAAAGTTTGTTATTTATAAATGCAGGTGTGTATGGATACATTCCTGGACATATATCACTTTTAGAAAAAGGTATAAAAGCTGTCACTGAAGCTGTACATTTTCAAGAAGTACAGCTCTGTACCTTATTATAAGAGAGCCGGAAGGTACAAACTAGTACCTGAAGTGTACTATAGATGAACTCAGGGTTGCCAAGTCTTGCTAATTAAAACTAGCCCAATTACATTTTTTTCTGTGGTTTTCCCTCCATGGGAGGTCCACTCCATCAATAACCCGAAGCGGACTAAAAACAACCCACAGTGTAAAAGTAGCAAAATTGCAACACTGGATGGATTGTGGATGGAAAAACATATACATTCAAATGAGGTACTGATTTTGTTTTGTAGAAAAATTATGCATATTCGAAGTCGAACCTACAGCGATGATGTTACTACGTTTTGCCTGATGATTGGTTAATTTTACCATACTGATTTCTTTTTAGAAGCTATTTAACTTTACAATGGCAACAACATATCATGTTTCATTTTTGCTGCAGTATTTAATTTTCACAGAAGCTCTATTGATAAAGTATGTTATTTATTATTGCAGATGTGTATGAATACTATCCTGGACATATATCACTTTAAGAAAAAAAATGTATAAAAGCTGTCACTGAAGCAGTACATTTTCAAGAAGTACAGCTCTGTACCTTATTTACCCCTAAGGGGGCATATTAGGAGCTGAAATGTACATACTAGTACCTAAAGTGTACTATAGATGGACTCAGGGTTGCCAAGTCTTGGTAATTAAAACTACACTGTTAAAAGTTTTCACTAGTTTCAACTTAAAATGGTAAGTTCAGCAGTTTCCTTAACATTTTAAGTTAAATCAACATAAAACTACAAGTAATTTTAACTCATAAGTTAAATCAACTTAAAAGTACAAGTCATTTTAACTGATTTTGTTGATGTGAGTTGAAATAACTTAAAGTTTTAAGTTGATTTAACTTAAAATTTTAAAGATGCAGTGTGTAGATTTTTGCGGCATCTAGCGGTGAGGTTGTGAGTCCACCGCTCACCCCTCCCTTTACAGAACTACGGTAGCCCACAGAAGATTAATATGTCACGTTTTACAGCAACGAATAATGAGATTTATTTTAAAACGTAAATTAAGGAATTATATTTACTTAACTATTCAATAAAACGATGTTATTGTGAATATTACTGTTACTTGTTCATCATTGTGTCAGTGTTTTTTCCGCAAGAACAACAGTGATGAAACGCGATCTGTAGAGCAGTTTGTCCGTTTAGGGCTACTGTAGAAACATAACGGCGACTTCCATGTGACCCGCGGTGTGTGTAGCTATAAACTGATAATTCTAAGGTAATAAAAACATAATGGTTCATTAAGTAAGGTCTTTATACACCCCTGAAAACATAGTTATGTATATTAGATTGCAACTCTGTCTAGAGATCATCTTAAATATTACACAGTGCACCTTTAAGGCAGCTGCTGAACTTAAGTTTTTAAGTTGAAACTAGTTAAATCTTTTTACTGTGTAGCCCAATCACGGTTTCTCTGTGGTTTTCCCCTCCATGGGAGGTTCTCTCCATCAATAACCCTAAGTGGACTAAAAACAACCCACAGCTAGAGTGTAAAAGTAGCAAAATTGCAACACTGGATGGATTGTGGATGGAAAAAACATATACATTCATATGCAGTATGCTGATTTTGTATTTATTGTTTTGTAGAAAAACTCTGCATATTGGAAGTCGAACCTACAGCGATGATGTCACTACGTTTGCATGATGATTGGTTAATTCTGCCATACTGATTTCTTTTTAGAATCTATTTAACTGTACATGGCAACAACATATCATGTTTTATTTTTGCTGTAGGATTTAATTTTCACAGAATCAAATGTAACTTTACATTATCCCTTACCAATGTAAATATAGTTTTATCTATTAGAGCCAAAACAGTCGGCATTTATTCAAGCTGAATGCATAATAAATCAGTTTGAGTCTCTTCATACTTACTGTAATTCTCCACACACATTTGGTATTCGGCGGATAGACGCCCGGATAACCCTGACTACCGATAACACCCGACTCTCCTGTGATATTCCCACCACACGTGAAGGTCTGTCTAGGCAAGAGAAAGCAAAATCTGCATCGATGCCGCATTCATTTTTCTTACATGGATTCTAAAACTTTCAGATGAATTGCATCATGACGCTGATTGGTTTGTGAGATTCGCTGCGCCGCTCGCTGTGATCATACATGAGCTTTCGCTGTACATCATGACTGAAGAAACTTACCTGCTTGGAGTCTGAGCTCGCACATGCAGAATGAGCAGGAGAGCCCAGGCGATCAAGACACCGCAGATCTTCCACATTGTAAGAACTGACAGTGGATCAGATCAGACGGTGTGCGTGTCTGTGTCCAGCTGCATTAATGATATTATTGTGCTCCGTCTGTCCTGAAGTTGCTCGGGGGAGTTTCAGGGGCAGATGAATATAGCGTTTGTTCTGCACTGTAGGAGGGAGCAGCACGACAGCTGCCTTTTTCCAAACCTGTGATCAAAGACATACAGGGAGAGAGAGAGAGAGAGAGAGAGAGAGAGAGAGAGAGAGAGAGAGAGAGAGAGAGGAAGAGAGGGGATTCATTTGCCCCTACTCTGAATAAAACAACTGTTAACAAAATACAATAATAAAACATAATTTAAAAAATAAAGTTTTTATTTTTTTACTTTTCAAGTACATACGCAGGAGTTCAATTTATTACACACTTTACAAGATATATCCACTAATGTAGTTGTCAAATAATCGATGTTATCAGCTGAGAGAGAGAGAGAGTCGGCATTAACGATAACAGCGCCACCTCGTGGCTTTAATAGTAAAATATATTCTAATTACGTAATTTATTACTTTTATTTACATACTGTTGCACATTGTGGTCTTTGTCTTACTCTAGGTTTGCAGTCTGTACATCTAATGTAAACTTAAATCAGGGTCGTTATGCCATAAAATACAATACAGTCAGAAATTGTTTAAATATATAATAAAAAAGAACTGCATTTATTTATTTACTCACTTGCAGTCTGTACATCTGAAATAAAAATAAATTATGCCATAAGTAACATTAAATCAGCCTGTTTATACCATTGCATACTGGCTTAGATGTAACAGTCAAGAATTATTGAAATATATAATAAATAAAAAAATATGATTTATTTATTTGAAGTCTGTACATCTGAAGTCAAATTAAATCAGCGTCTTTATGCCATAACATACTAGTTTGGATGTCAGGAATTATTTAAATATATAATAAATAAAATTATTTATTTATTTGCAGTCTGTAAATCTGAAAGAAAAGAAAATCAGCATGTTTATGCCATAACATAATTGGCTTGGATGTAACAGTCAGAAATTATTTAAATATATAATAAATAAAATTATTTATTTATTTGCAGTCTGTAAATCTGAAAGAAAAGAAAATCAGCATGTTTATGCCATAACATAATTGGCTTAAATGTAACAGTCAAGAATAATTTAAATATATAATAAATAATTTTTTTTTTTTTTTTTTTTTGCAGTCTGTACATCTGAAGTAAAATTAAATCAGCGTCTTTATGCCATAACATACTGGCCTGGATGTCAGGAATAATTTAATTGTATAATAAATTAAAATGAGGATTTATTTTTTATTAGTTAGTTAGTTAGTTGGTGTATTTATTTGTTTGCAGTCTGAACATCTGAAATAAAATTAAATCAACGTCTTTATGCTGTAACATCTTGGGTGTAACAGTCAGAAATTATTTAATTATTTACTAAATACAATTTTGGATTTATTTTTTCATTTATTTGCAGTCTGTACATCTGAAATAAAATTTAATCAGCATCTTTATGCCATAACATACTGGCTTGGGTGTAACAGCAGGAATTATTTAAATATATAATAAATAAAAATCTATTTTTTTTAATTTATTTATTTATTTAGTTAGCTAGTTAGAGTCTGTACATCCGAAGTAAAATTAAACCAGCATCTTAAATATAATTAATTCAAATGTATAATAAATAAAATTTTGGATTTATTTATTTAGACATTTAATTAAATTCAATAAAACGTCATTTGACTAAATTAATTAAACTTAATATCACTTAATTAATGTTAAATTGTAATAATCTCTATTTTTAAATATTTTTTTCACGAATCAGATGTATTATAGCCTTGAATGAAACAGACAATAATTATGTAAAAATGAGTAATGAATAAAACTTCATCAAAAAAACTTATTCATTAATTTATTTGAAATATCGTTATGACACACAATAAACATGTCACACTCTAATATGAGTATTTTTTCATATTCCATGCATCAAATGAATGAATAAATAATAGACAAAGATAAAATAAATTATATTAAAATAATAACATTGTATGTAACGCAATAATAATCAAATAATTTTAATTATTTAAATAAATAATGAAGAAAATCGGATGTATTTATTTCTTTATTTATTTGTTCATGTAGCCTACAGACTTCATTCAAACTTTACAAATAATTTTGCAAAACAATTTAGCAATATGTGTTGTGAGGTTTATAAAATCTAAGAAATTTAAAGTGTACGTTTGAAATATTCCACTATTCACCATTTTTTTAAAAAATATTAAAATTATACACGCACTTTAGTTCATACGGAGATATTGAGCATACAATTATGCATACGAAAAAAGAAAATTAACTACAATATACAAAATAATATAATATATACTGGGTACAATATAAAATTCAGAATAAGAGTACAATCGGGTTAATACGTTGTAAAGCTCACAAACTTTTAAAAATTGTATAAAATATTCCACCGTTGATTGAAAATATAATGACGTCATTGCATTGCATCACAGTTGTTTTTGTTTCTAGCGTATTTCTTCCATAGCCATATCTATCTAAGATTTTAAAAACCTACTATTTGATATAGCAACCAGCTCATAAGTTGTAAATTAATATTCCAGCACGTGATGCGTTGCTTGGTACTTTTCTGAGCTTTCTAAACCATAGTTCTAAACAATGTCTGAAACTTTGTATTATAAGCTCTTCTTGTGTTTGTTTGCCTCTTTATAACGAATCCCTTGTTGTAGTCCTCATTTGTAAGTCTTTGGATAAAAACGTGCGCTAAATGAATAAATGTAAAAATAAACCGCCATGGAGCGCCTGGAGGAATAACGAGCGCAAGCGTTGCTGGCCAGCAGAGAGCGCCGCAGTGTTGCCAACTATTTCCAATGAAAAGTAGCTAAAGCCTGCCCGAAAAGTAGCTAAATGTTGCCAGATGACGTCACACACCAATTTGCATATCAGTGACGTCATCACGTAGTATCTGACAAGCGTAAGCCTGTCATGTCTCTACTCTATGAGGCGCTGTGTATTATATTATATTAAAACATTACATCCAGATGCACAATAAATAGGTTCTTATTAACAAAAACTCAAAACTGCATCTTTATGTAGTATACAAAATAATTAATGTTTTCTCAAATTGACTGGCCATCTCAGCCATCCTTTAAATTCAGGTACAGACTCCCACTCTTTTCTGTATTTCTGGCTGTACAATTTCGATTGAGACATGTTCAGTTAAAAATTAATGAGCAGCTACTAAAGCTAACTAAATTTTAACTGTGGTTACTCTTAATTAATTCACTTAAAAATGTGAAATGTGTGCTACTGCTGTTGCACTCAGCCAACAAATTTTGCTGCTGCAGCTGTGCCTGGCTATTTAGACCTTATGTAGCCCCACCCCCACACTCTACTGAGTAAAGCCTGCAGCCACTGCTCTTTTAATTTGAGTCACTTTTTAAAAATTGCTAAAAGTAGCCAAATGAATGTTAAAAATTGCTAAATTTGTTGCTAGGTGCTTTTTGAAAAAAAAGTTGCTAGGGTAGTATGAAAAGTTGCTAAATCTAGCAACAAAATTGCTAAGTTGGCAACACTGGAGCGCCGCCTCCTCTTCCCTCCCTTTAAGACCTGCAAAGTAGGCAACGTCTTTGCCTGATTCGTTTTGCATAAATGTAAAAGTAATTTACTAGTGTATAAATAAAATTAAAATATATAATGTATGCAGTAAATAGTAGCTCTTATACAAGCCTTAATAAACATAAACATTATTTTTTCCAGGTGACTATTTATTTATTTTTTCAGACGTTCGGGGCGACTAAACGAATGCGTCATAGGACCCAAATTTATGTCGCACATTTCAAATTTCAAAACAAACGAGTCGCGCCTGTCAACAGTGAGAATGGAAGCCGTGGACTGAACGCTGGACTGTCTCGTTTAAACTACTACAAACCAAATACATGTAGCGTATAAAAAATTGTGGTGATATGTGTTTGATTTTCAACACAATAATCACCATAAATCGTTTTTGTATTTCTGTGAATGCGGATCATCTGGCTGCACGGTGAGACGACCGATTAACTAGTTATCTAATCTAGTGAATTAGTTGGATTCAATTACTTTTTGAAGACACAGCAGAGATGGAAGCTCACGGAATGTCATCTGAAGGCTCAAACAGCGCAGTGAAAGCTCCCACCATCGAGGACTTTGCTCTGGTCAAACCTATCAGTCGAGGAGCCTTTGGAAAGGTTTACCTCGCTAGGAAGAAATGCAACGCCAAACTCTATGCAATCAAGGTATAGAGATATTTAGTTCTATTTGGTATATATCATAACATTTATATGGCATAAAAATATAAGGATATTTAAAATAATTATGATTAAATAATAGTTATTTATTATTATATTCGATTGTGTATTATTTATCAAAAGGAAAATGTAACTATCCTAAATGTGCTTTGAATAGGTAAATAAAATGTTTACTAACTAACTTTATTGTTTTAGCTTTTCTTAACTGTTTAACCAACTGAAATTGAAATCAGTAAAAAAAATGATGTTTTTTTTCTGTCAGGTGGTGAAGAAAGCAGACATGGTGGATAAGAACATGACAGATCAGATGAGAGCTGAGAGAGATGCTCTCGCTCTCAGTAAAAGTCCTTTTATTGTGCACCTGTTTTACTCTCTTCAAACAGCAACTAAAGTCTACCTGGTATGTGCAAGGGTGAATCTAGTGAAAACCTGTACAGTTCACATTTCAAAGAGACCTGGGGTGGAAGATATTTGGAATGGAAGGAATGGTTCACCCAAAAATGAAAATTTGCAGAAAATGTACTCGCCTTCAGGCTGTGTAGGTATAGATGAGTTTGATTTGGAGAAATCTATCATTTGCTCACCAGTGGATACTCTGCAGTGAATTGGTGCCTTCAGAATAAGAAACAGCTGAGAAATATCACAATCCACAAGTAAACGTCACGACTCCAGTCCATCAGTTCCATCAGGAGTAGTTCACTTCCAAAACAAAAATGTACAGATAATGTACTCACTCCCTTGTCCTCCAAGATGTTCATGACTTTCTTTCTTCAGTCGTAAGGAAATTATGTTTTTTGACGAAAACATTTAAGGATTTCTCTCCATATAATGGACTTCTATGGTGCCCCCGTGTTTAAACTTTCAAAATGCAGTTTAAATGCAGCTTAAAAGGGCTCTAAATGATCCCAGCCAAGATAAAGGGGTCTTATCTAGCAAAACGTTCGGCTTTTCTCGGCTGTGATCGTTTAGAGCCATTTGAAGCTGCATTTTGGAAGTTCAAACTCGGGGGCACCATAGAAGTCCATTATATGGAGCGAAATCCTGAAATGTTTTCCTCCAAAAACAACATAATTTCCTTACGACTGAAAAAAGAAAGACATGAACATCTTTGATGACAAGGGGGTGAGTACATTATCTGTGCATTTTTGTTCTGAAAGTGAACTACTCCTTTAATGTCTTCAAAATCGTAAATATTGCCAAGCAGGCACTTTTGCATTTGTTTCGAAACTAAATCATCCACTATCTCTTCTTGTCAGTCAGTTCGACTCTCCACACATGAGAAATTAAATCTAATGCAACTGTCGTTCAACACACTGCATTAAGCAGCCACGTTCAGTTTCTAATTGTCTGTTAACTGAACTAAATGATTTCTATTATTATAAAAAATGAAAACAACGATGGGCAAGTGACAAAACTGGTGTTGCGGCTTCACACCAGTATCACCGTCATCACAGTCTATCGTAGCAAGCCTAAATCTACATCTTAGATGTAATTTGTCAGCAAATGTTCATTTCTGGGTGAAAATTACAATGTTGCATGCATGTTGTTTTAATAGGTGATGGAGTATCTGATTGGTGGAGATGTAAAATCACTTCTTCATATTTATGGGTACTTTGATGAGGACATGTCTCTGAAATACATCTCAGAGGTCGCTCTAGCTTTGGATTACCTTCACAGACACAGCATTATTCACAGGTATATTCACAGGAGAATTATGAGTAATTTGTATTCATTTGTTTATCAAACTGACGTCTTTTTTGTCATTTGATTCAGGGACTTAAAACCGGACAACATGCTCATCTCAAATGAGGGTCATATTAAGCTCACCGACTTTGGGCTGTCAAAGGTTAAACTTGACAGGGGTATGTTGTCTATCTGTCTGTCTGTCAGAAAGCTAAAATACTTTCTTTTTACTGTGATATTAACAACTTGTTCTTTTCCCGCCATCCAGAACTAAACATGATGGATATTTTAACCACACCTTCTTTGGTGCAACCTAAGAAAGATTATTTCAGAACACCTGGTCAAGTTCTGTCGCTGATAAGCTCACTTGGTCTTGTGAGTAGATTTGCATAATTTGTTTATTACATAGCTCAACGATAGGGTTTTTCCCCTGCTGTCCCCCTGAAGAATCCGTTGTTCATCTTTTTTAGCATTTCCACCTAGTAAATCCAGCGTTGATTGTGATTAATAATTAGCTGATTGATTATTTAAACCTGTTTTAGTAGCAAATTTGTATCTATAAAAATAAAAATAAAAGTGCGATATGTAACTCAAAGCTAAACACTTTTTGGGATAAACTGTGGCATACAGTATGACACATTTAAAGGAGAAGTTCACTCTCAGAACAAAAATTTACAGATAATTTACTCACCCCTTGTCATCCAAGATGTTCATGTCTTTCTTTCTTCAGTCGTAAAGAAAGTATGTTTTTTGAGGAAAACATTTCAGGATTTCTCTCCATATAGTGGACTTCAGTGGTGCCCCCGAGTTCAAATTTCCAAAATGCAGCTTCAAAGGCCTCTAAACGATCCCAGCCGAGGAAGATGGGTCTTATCTAGCAAACAATCTGTCATTTTCTAAAAAAAAATTACAATTTCTGTACTTTTTAACCTCAAATGCTTCTCTTGTCTAGCTCTGTGTGAACTGTGTATTCCGGTTCAAGACAGTTAGGGTAGGTCGAAAAACTCCCATCTCATTTTCTTTGACTTCAAAATCGTCCTACATCGCTGTTTTACATTTTGTGGCAATTTGATCTACTTTGCATGTTCTAAAAGATGGTAGAACATGCAAAGATGGTAAGTTTTCAACCTACCCTATCTGCCTTGAACCGGAATACACCGAGTTCACTCAGAGCTAGACAAGACAAGCATTTGAGGTTGAAAAGTATATAAATTATAATTTGTTTTAGAAGATAACCGATCGTTTCGCTAGATAAGACCCTTTTTCCTTGGCTGAGATCCTTTAGAGCTCTTTGAAGCTGCATTAAACTGCATTTTGCAAGTTCAAACTCATGGGCACCATAGAAGTCCATTATATGGAGAGAAATCCTGAAATGTTTTCCTCAAAAAACATACTTTCTTTACGACTGAAGAAAGAAAGACATGAACATCTTGGACGACAAGGAGGTGAGTAAATTATCTAAGACATGAACATCTTGGACGACAAGGAGGTGAGTAAATTATCTGTACATTTTTCCTTTAATGCCTTTGTGTATAATTTTTAACTTATTCTAACTGAAGCTTTCAAGACTGTTCAAAGTCAATCTTGCAGTTTGGACCAAAACCCCATGTCAGCTAGCTTACATTACTTCAGCTAGCTAATACTTAAGCTTAGTATCTAGAAAACTAAACTGTCGTTCAGAAGTTTGGCGTCAGTGCATTAAACTAATCAAAAGAGACAGTAAAGACATTTGCAATGTTACAAAGACTCTGTTTCAAATAAATGCTGTACTTTTGAACTTTTTCAAAAGTATCTGAAAAACATATCTTTGTTTCAACAAAAAAGCAGCACAACTGTTTTCAAATTTTGAAACTTTTCTTGAGCAGTGTTGTTTTCGTCAACGATGACGAAATAATTTCGTTGACGCCACTTTTTTTCATGACGATAACGAGACGATGACGAGATAAAAATGGCTCGTTGATGACTAAAACATGACGAGACGTGTGTGAGTTTTCGTTGACGAGACGAGAATAGATGAAAATGTTAGTGGGTGGTCCGTCAGATGTTTAAAATGCATGACATTTCCGCTTATTGTGCATGCCAATTAAAACTTAAAAAGTATCTGACGCTATGGCAAGCCGTTTAAGCATTAAATACTCTTTGCTTTACTAGTATGGCAAGCCGTTTTAGCATTCCATCCTTTTTTGTCTTTTATGTTCTAAAACATTCCTTCATTATTGTAATTATTGGTGAAAATAGTCGATCCGGAAGCTCACATTGTGTTGAACTATAGATCTGCTATTTTCAGAACTTATAAGTGACACTACCCGACAGCAAAATACTTACTGACCTACATTAATTTGTTAAAAGACTACTTTTTTCCCTTTTTTTGACTAAAACTAGACTAAAACCTTTTTGACTTTTCGTCGACTAAAATTGGACTAAAACTATCTCATATAGAAGTGACTAAAATTTGACTAAAACGAAGAAGCATTTTAGTCCAAAAGACTAAGACTAAATCTAAGATGGTTGTCAAAAACAACACTGTTCTTGAGTACGAAATCAGCATATTAGAATGGTTACCGAAGTGACACTTAAATTACTACCTTACTATAATAGTAAGTTTTCAAAATATGTCTTGAGTCTATTACAAAAATGATTAGTATATCACAAAAAAACCCAAAACCAAATCTAATCTAAAAGATATAAAAACAAACAAAAAGATGCAACAAAAGATACACAAACCTGATCAACACATATAAGATGTAGAGAGGTAAAGTCCATTAACTTAGCCCTGCTATATCATTAAATGTACAACATGTTTGAAACATGTCTGCTTGTATAATGTCATATTTTGACTTGAATTGGCAGAATACCCCAGTGACAGAGAGCAAGCGTCACAGCAGCACAGTGTTGGGCAGCCCTATGTCTTGTGGAAAAATCAAGCAGAGGAATAGTTCTCTTTGTTCACCTCTGCTGAAGAGAAGGGCTGATCACCTGAATTCACCAGTATGCACAGCTCGAGCTTTAGGTACGTATCAGAATAATGCATCAAAAGTCTAACGTCTAAAGTCCATTGCTCTAGTAGAAAATGTCAAGCCTAACATGTGATATTTTCTAGGATATAACAGTGTGTTCAGTCCTGGCCTGCTGGCTAGGAGTTTGACGCCAAGGCTGATGAAATCAAGGAAGAGATTTGAGACACTGAGTGTTGGGAGTGCCCACTCATGCCTGTTACCATCCACTACTGATTCTGAAGACTGTGTCAGCCCCATGTGGGAAGATGATCAGGTTTTGTACTGTTTTTCGAAAGGAACGGTTCATACAGAGCATTAAGCAATATTATTTTGTCTACATAAATTCAGGGAAATACTAAAAACCAGTGTTAAGTAGCACAAGTGTGTTTGTATAAATAGTCAAAAATACATTGTATGTGTCAAAATGATCGATTTTTCTTTTAAGCCAAAAATCGTTAGGATATTAAGTGAAGATCGTGTTCCATGAAGATATTTTGTAAACTTACTACCATAAATGTTACATGACTTGATTTTTGATTAGTAGTATGTATTGCTAAGAACTTCATTTGGACAAATTAGAAGGCAATTTTCTCAGTACTTAGATTTTTTGCACCCGCAGATTCCAGATTTTCAAACAGTGGTATCGGCAAATATTGTCCTATCCTAACAAATCATATATCAATGAACAGCTTGATGTCAGATGATGTATGAATATCAATTTCAAAAAATGTACCCTTATGACTGGTTTTGTTGTCCATATCAAAAAAAAAATATTTTTTTGAATGTTACTTTATGTAATAAAAGAAACTAACTTGACAATGTCATGCAATTCTAGAATTTACGAGATGGCGAGAACCTTCCTCAGTTAAACAGAAGAGAAGTGGCCAATAGAATGTCAAGAAACATTCCCTTGACACCTGTGGAAAGGAGGAAGATGTATCCCGCACGAGCTCAAGATCACAACACTGTTTTGACTCCGCTCAATAACCAAGTGGACAATAGCAGAAATGTTAAACCAGATATTTCTGCAAAGAGGCTTCAATTCAGTGCGCCTGACCTCTGTGCTACTCCAGTGGGTAAGGCTGATCCCCATCAGTCAGTTGGGAATGGTCTAATGAAACCAGAGCAGCCAACAGAGTCCAAATCCTCAGTAAAGAGAGCTTTTGAAGAAGTAGAAACAAGCCCAGAACAGGCTGAGATCCATTGCAAGAAAAACGACGCAGTGTACAAGAGATCTTTCCACATTCCTGAGGACAACTCAAGGGCCCACACAGGCTTGACAGGAATTTTCTCAATTGTAGGGCTTGAGGATGTTAAAAGTGCACCGATATGTCAACAGTTGGGCCCAAAGCAATCTAGTCCCATAGCTGTGGCTAAAAATCTCTTCTGTGATATTGAAGATCAAGGTGAGGAGGTGGCTTTGCTTAAAGCAGAGGCCAACTCGAACTCCCCTACCTCACCCGTTGATGACAGAAATATCAGAAGAAGCCTTAGTTTAGATTCGGACTGCTCTGCCCATGAGATGTCAGTTGTTGCTAACACACCACAAAAATCAACGGACTTAAAACAAGAGCCTTTGTCGTCCTCTTTTGAGGAGCTGGATGAAAACGAGATTTCCATAGTCACACCGGTGGCCCAGCCTGCACTGGCTACACCAAAGCATAGCAGTGCAAAGCAGAATAGGTGCAAATCTGAGCAGTCTTTTCTTGACCATCCTCATGGTTTTTCTGACAGTATGGTCAAGTCACCTGGCTTCCTCAAACCCAGGAACGTAGTTGCATTTAGGAGCTACTGCAGCTCTATAAACCGTTCTTGTACGTCCCATCTGAGCATGGCTTCTTTGGATGCTATGGAGATGTCTGCCTCAGCCTCCTTCCACAATGCCCAGTCTGCAGTGACTCCAGTTCAGAAGAAAAGGCCCAGTCTGAGCAGCTCGGTTTACCAGGTGAGGAGCCTCTTGAAATCCTTTGGAACTTAGACGAATCTGGAGATTTTAAATTGGGATTGGAAATGAAAGGAAATGTTTTGTTTTTCTTTCCTAGACTCCACAGCAGATGGTTGTGTCTCACACTCCCTATAGGACACCAAAAAGCGTTCGTAGAGGTCCAGAACGTGTAGAAGGGGCTCCTATCCTGGGAACTCCTGATTATTTGGCACCGGAACTTTTATTAGGCAAACCTCATGGTAAGAGATTGAGTGATCAGTATGTAGAAATGTATATTAACCTTTACTTCTAGGTATGTGCCTCAAATATTAGGTAATGATTACCTAATATCAACCTTTACAGGTTTTGCTAATGTATGGCTGAGAGAGCAGGGTATAATGCACATGGAACTCAATATAATTATACAACACAACATGTGACCCTGGACCACAAAACTAGTCACAAGTAGCACTATTTTTGTTGCAATAGCCAACAATACATTGTATGGGTCAAAATGATCAATTTCTTCTTATTATTTAGTAAATTTCCTACCGTAAATATATCAAAACTTATTTTTTAATTAGTAATATGCATTGCTAAGAATTTCATTTGGACAACTTTAAAGGTGATTTTCTCAATATTTAGATTGTTTTTGCACCCTCAGATACAAGTTTTTCAAATTGTTGTATCACGGCCTAATATTGTCTTATCCTAACAAACCATACATCAATGGAAAGCTTATTTAGTAAAATTAGCCTTATGGCTGGTTTTGTGGTCCAGGGTGACATGTGGAATGCATTTGTGATGTACAGTTTTTATTTAAAAATTCTCACATTAGCAAAGTGGACAGTTATCAGAGCAATTATCTTGCTTTAAAAATTGACAATATTAATCAGTCTAAAAATTGAATAAAAATTGATAATATTAATTAGTCTAACATTAGTATTATAGAATTTTTTTTAAACAAGTATATAGTTAAAGATACCTACTATAAAATGGGTCCAAATTTTGCCCTTTGCTTTTATTAACAGATATTATGTTTTAGTTTCAGGGTCTGTACGCTGTGGTAAGTATGCTAAAACGTATTCAGTTAGATTTCAAGCAATGGAGATGCTGGTGCATGTGTGGCAGCTTTACCGCATTAAGGCCCCGATATGCTCACATTGTTCTTCGCTTAGGGGCAAAAAGAAGTTTGAAATAGCTAAGCGGTAGTATACTGTTACTGAATATCCTGACGCCAACCTCGATATCGAAATAAACACACAACAAAAATGATAGTGGTGAGAAAACAGCAGTTAAGAAGCATCTGATCGTAGTGATGCAATTTAGCACTCCAGTCCAGTCATGTCACATTTACAGTCAGAAGTTTACATACACCTTGCAGAATCTGCAAAATGTTAATTTACCAATTTTAAATTCAACTATTATTTTCTCTTGTGGAATATATGTGAAATGTCTTATTCAGGTCGGTACTAAAAAAAACATGCATTTTGTATGACCCCTCTTATTTTGGTAAAATTAACATTTTGAAGATTCTTCATGGTGTATGTAAACTTTTGACTTTAACTGTATTTATATAGAACTTCATACAATATATTGATTTAAAGGAAGCAGCTCTACAGTATTTAACATTCAATATTGTTAGTCTTGCTTTCAATTAGAATTACACTTCAAAGAAGGTAAAATCACATAGGGCAACCTACCTATTACAAAATGGCCATTGGCCAAGGCTAGTTTGTGTTTAGCAGTCAGAACCACCTTTTACAGAAAGCAAGATGCTTTGAACTCTTAAAACAAATGCCAAACAAACTGTTCTGGTCTGATTTTGTTAGAAATTGCCACGCTAGTTCTTCAGTTTTTGTATATCGGGGCCTTTAGTTAAGGACATGGCTGACTAATTCCATTGTGGGTTGCAGCTTTTGTGATTGGCGGCACCCTTCATCACCCTTAATGCTTCAGTAATGCTGTCTGATTTCTGCTGGGATGTTATGATGGTTCTTGGGAATTCTGGGCCATTCTAATGAAATTCTGTGAAATGTATTTTGTTATCCCACTTTATAGATTCAAGTAAAAGTCATCAGTGGCTTAACATTAACTTTGTGGTGATGTCAGCTTCTGACTAAATTGATGGTAAATTGGTGGAGTTTGATACAGGACTACCTGATGGTAGACTGGAAGGCTGTGGGAGTGTTTGGGAACATTTTGCATTATGTTTGACACAAACACTTAACATATACAAAGACGAACGCTTACCCTTTTAAAGTATACTACATTTTGCAGTGTGTCAAATTCTAGTTTGGCACTATTTCTCTGTTGAGAGTATGTAGTATGTAGTATGTTTAAAAGGTTACGTGCTCATCTGTACAATTACAAGTGTTCATGTAAAAGCAAGTATTCTTTCTGGTTAGCAATTTAAAACAAGTTCATGTTTGTCCTGTGGGCCTAAGGTACTTTAAGTAGTGCAGCTTGTTGAGAATAGGTGTGCTATTACTTTTCTAATCAAACAGACAATTAACATACAATAAAACTAGTGAAAAAAATCCTATAAACTTCCATTTAAGATGGGGACTGAGCTAAATCTAGAGACTTGGAGGTGTACTTTCTTGATTGTCTTTTTAACCACCCAGAACACCCTAACAACTGCATAACAACACCCTGGTAACCACCCAGCACATCCTAGCATTGGTGTTTTGTAATCGTTTTCTTTAACTAGTTATTTTTGCAGTTGTTTTGTGCCACTACAGGCACAAGAACATTTTTTTTTAATCAACGTTGAAGGTATATGCAGTATGTCACAAAAGTGAGTACACCCCTCACATTTCAGCAGCCTTTTTAGTATATCTTCTCAAGGGATAATACTATAGAAATGAAACTTAGATATATTTTAGAGTAGTCACGTGCAGCTTGTATAGCAGTATAGATTTTTTGTCCCTAGAAAATTACTCAACATACAGCCATTATTGTCAAAATAGCTGGCAACAAAAGTAAGTACACCCTAAGTGAACTTGTCCAAAGTGTCAATATATTGTGTTAGCACCATTGTTAATAATCCTGGGCATGGAATTGACCAGAGCCGCTGGACGTTAGACACATGGTGCTTCTCCACCTTACGTTTGAGGATGCCTCGCAGGTGCTTAATAGGGTTCAGGTCTGGAGACAAACTTGGCCACCCCATCACCTTCATCTTCAGCTTCCTCAGCCCGGCAGTTTTCATTTTGGCGGTGTGTTTGGGATCGTTATCATGTTGGAAAACTGCCTTTCGGCCTAGTTTCTGAAGGGAAGGCATCATGTTCTGCTTCAGAATGAACAGTACATAATGGAATCCATGTTTCCCTCAATGAACTGCAGCTTCCCAGCAGCACTTATGCAACCCCAGACCATGATGCTACCACCACCATGCTTGACGGTAGGCAAGACAGTTTTCTTGTTACTCCTCACCAGGGCATCACCACACTTGCTGGACACCATCTGAGCCAAACAAGTTTATCTTATAGTCTCATCAGACCACAGGACATGGTTCCAGTAATTTATGCTCTTGGACAGGTTGTCTTCAGCAAACTGTTTGCAGGCTTTCTTGTGAGTCAGCTTCAGATGAGGCTTCCTTCTGGGCCCATGTAAACAGACTTGTTGCAGTCTGCAGCGTATGGTCTGAGCACTGACAAGCTGACCTTCTACTTCTGCAACCTTTAAAGAAATGCTGGCAGCACTCATGCATCTGTTTTTTAAAGCCAAATTCTGCATCTGACACAGAGAACGAGTTCTCAACTTTGTTGATCGACCCTTGCGAGGCCTGTTCCGAACGGAACCCATCTTGGAAAACCTCTGTATGACCCTGACCACTGTAGTGTAACTCGGTTTCAGGGTGTTACTGAACCTCTAATAGCCTTGGCCATCTTTGTGAAGAACAACCATTCTAATTCTCAAATCTTCAGAGAGTTCTTTGCCATGAGATGCCATGTTGAACATCCAGTGGTCAGTATGAGAGAATTGTCCTTAAAGCACCTAATTTTAACTGCTCTAATACAAGATTCACAACTTTTTATGGTCCTGTCAAGCAGACAAAAATAAAAACATGATGGATAGGACATGTAGCTTTGCATGGTTAAACAACATACTGATGTTATCACTTAGGGTGTACTCACTTTTGTTGGCAGCTATTTTGACAATAATGGCTGTATGTTGAGTAAATTTCAGAGGTCAGAAAATCTATACTGCTATACAAGCTGTACATTGACTACTCTATAATATATCGAAGTTTAATTTATATAGTATTGTCTCTAGTATTGAAGATATACTAAAATGGTTGCTGAAATGTGAGGATGTACTTACTTTTGTGAGATACTTTAAAGGGTTAGTTCACCCAAAATTGTAAAATTCTGTCTTCAATTACTCACCTTCATGACATTCTAAACCCATAAGACCTTCTTTCATCTTCGGGAAAACAAATGAAAATATTTAGATGAAATCCGAGAGCTTTCTGACCCTGCATAGGCAGCAATGCCACTACCACATTCAATGCCCAGAAAGGTAGTAAGGACATAAAATAGTCATCAGTGGTTCAACCGTAATGTTACGAAGCTACGAGAATACTTTTAGTGGGCCAAGAAAACAATAACTCTATTCAGCAATTAAAATTTTAATGCCGGGTCAGAAAGCTCATCAAAAATATCTTAATTTGTGTCCTTGAGAATAAGTAATTACTGACAATTTCACTTTTGGGTAAACTATCCATTTAAGCATCTTTATTTTAGACTCCTGTGAACATTATTGATGATCTGATGACTGATTGTTCAGTTTTGTAATGTAATTTCTTTTTTTTTTTTTTTTTAAATCATGATACCTGATTCAGTCATGCTGGTTTTGTGTGTTGTGCTGTTTCCTTTTCCCCTCAAAATCAACTTACGACCGCTGCTGTCACTGCTTTATAATAGTGGTCACATTCTAACATTCTTTTGTGCCAAGTTTCATGTTTGTAGAAACAGAACACTGAGTCTAAGTGTTTTTTTTTTGTTTTTTTTTGGCTCTCCAACAGATTTCATGGTGGATTGGTGGGCGTTAGGTGTTTGTCTGTTTGAGTTCCTCACAGGAGTCCCGCCGTTCAATGATGAGACCCCTCAGTTAGTGTTCCAGAACATTCTCAACAGAGGTAAGAGGGCCAATTGTTTCGTACATTTTTTTTGAAAATTGAAAAAATTTTAAATTTTATTTAGTAATTAAAATCATGTTTTACACCCCCCTGTCATCCAAGATGTTTGTTTTTCTTTCTTTAGTCGTAAAGAACTTTGAGAAAAACATTTCAGAATTTCTCTCCATGTAATGGACTTCTATGGTGCCCCCAAGTTTGAACTTCCAAAATGCAGTTTAAATGCAGCTTCAAAGGGCTCTAAACGATCCCAGCCGAGGAAGAAGGGTCATATTTAGCGAAACGATTGGTTATTTATTTATTTATTTTTAATAACAATTTATATACCTTTTAACCTCAAACGTTCATCTCGTCTACGCTCAGTTAGGGTACGTCTAAAAACTCCCACCACATTTGCTCCTCCAGCTTCAAAAATACAAAATTTACAAAATACGAAATATACAAAGTGAACATGCAAAAAAAGTTCAAACACCCTTTACAAAAAAAGGTAAAACAGCAATGTAATGTGACTGGGGGAAAAAACAGTTAACACAGAGCTAGACAAGATGAGCGTTTAAGGTTAAAAGTATATGAATAGAACTTCTTTAGAAAATAACTGATCGTTTCGCTAGATAAGACCCTTATTCCTCGGCTGGGATCGTTTAGAGCTTTCTGAAGCGGCATTTTGGAAGTTCAAGTTTGGGGGCACCATAGAAGTCCATTACAAGGAGAGAAATCCTGAAATGTTTTCCTCAAAAACCATAATTTCTTTACGACTGAAGAAAGAAAAACATGAACATCTTGGATGACAAGGGGGTGAGTACATTATCTGTACATTTTTGTTCTGGAAGTGAACAAATCCTTTATCTAAACATTTTATTTTCTCCTCATTCTGATCTCAGGATGGTTCCACCATGTGAATTTGTGTTCCACAAAAAAATATAATTAATTTAATTAAGAAATGTTAATGGATTTCTTAGTTTGTTCGTCCTTTGCACAATGAGACAATTGCGTTGTGTCAGATCTACATGCTTCATGAATGATGTGTTCAGATATACCATGGCCAGATGGAGATGAGGAGGTAACCCAGGACGCAAGAAATGCCATAGAGATTCTTCTCACTATGGATACAACCAAACGAGCTGGCTTAAAAGGTGAATACACACACACACACACACACACACACACACACATTATAAATGTGTTACAGTTTTTCTCAATTGCTAAAACACTATAACCAGTCTTTTGAACTAAAATTTCAAAACTATAACGCCATTTTTGAAAAAGCACACCCATTTCCCTAAACTATAAACACTATTCCCTGCTTTGACACATGAGTTATATTTGGTGAACTGTTACTGCAAAACTCTACACACAAATCCCTACATTTCTCAGTGCTTACACCATGTGGTCATTTAGAAAGCACAAGCATTCAGTATTGTTCACTCAAGTCTGCGAAGTTTGAGCTCAATTAGCACACAATTACCCAAGTGGAAACACTAGGAGTCAAAATTTAGCACACACCAATCAGAAGCTTCGGTGGAGATAAAAGAGCCAAAGTCAGCTTACAGTTTTTCTCAGTCACTTTGGTGCATTTCTCAGATCAGAAATGAAATTGTCACAACTACTTGTTCAACATCCACATCATCTAGTCTTTTGTCCTGTTGCTCAAAATGTATTATATACTGTATTTCTCTGTGTAATAGTCTTACCCCTCAAAACATCAAGTCATTAGCTCATCGTATAAGTCATCACCTAAATGCAAAATTTTTGATCTAGTTGTCATAAACTGTCAATCATATATTCTACACATTTCTATTAGATTTTTTGTAAAATTGCCATTATTCAAGTGAATATTGACTTTCACTAATGAAGATAATATAGATCAACCAATGATAAAGCAGTTCTCTGAAATAGATCAAAGGTACAGCTCATGAACCTTCAATTAGAATGCATATATAGACAGAGGACAATGCAGGAGTTACAAATTCTGACAGTGGACTTTCTAATTTTCTAATTTATTTTCACCTTTGTGCCCATATTTCTTTTTCATTTCTGTTTCACAATGACATTGTAATGTGTTTTTATTTTATTTTTATTTTTTTTGTCTGACCACTAGTACAAGTGTAACTGTGAATCCTGTCCAGTTTTTTCAATCAATATTCCACATACAGTAATGTGTAATTTTGAAGAGGAAGAGTAGGAGGTGACAGAGGAAGAGGAGAAGAAGAAGGATTATGACGATGACAACATGGAAGAGACAGAGGAAGGTCAAGGGCAAGAAGACAAGCAGTCTCAAATATTTTAGTTGATGAGTACCAGGGTTGGAACAGGCATGCAATAGGATATTACCCCTGCTGCCTGGCCAGGGCTAATTTAGTGATGCTGAAGAGGTTCTTTGGCCTGTCCCAGACCAAAGACTGGATGCTGAGCAGAATAATTATTTTTGTTGTTGTTTGCTGTTTTGTACTGTACTCTACAGTACATTAAATTAAGGAATAAAACAATTGCAAAGGCATAGATTTGTTGTGTTCATCATGTGAAAAGATTTTTATTTGTATTGTTTTCGTAGTATTGTTTTGAATTGATCTCATCAGTGTGGAAAACTGTGTTGTAGTGTGTGTGTTTTTGAGGATTTGTGTGTCATGTCTGAGAGCAAAGTTTGGTTTTTCAGCAAGATTGAATTATTTTGAGTGGAGAGCTTCATTTTGACATCAATTTAGGAAGTTTGGGGAATTGAGTTAGAAGTTGTGGATTTGTGTTTAGAGTTTCACAAATAAGAGGCATAATTTCAAGAAATGTGTTTAAGCAATTGAGAAAAACTGTAATAACCAAAAACCTTAAACTTGTCAATACTAATGTTTTCTGGTATCTTTTTGTAGAGCTCAAGGATCATCCTTTCTTTGAAGGTGTGGACTGGGAAAACCTTCACCATCAGACTATGCCCTTCATCCCTCAGCCTGATGATGAGACAGACACCTCGTACTTTGAGGCGAGAAACACGGCCCAGCATCTCACTGTATCAGGCTTCAGTCTGTAACTGTAGCGCAGTGGACACTGTGTTCAGGTACAGCTGTATTGTGGAAACTTTAATGAATACAGATCTTGTTTGTCTTCTATTATTGTCTTTATTCATGTTTTGTATGGTCTTGAAAATATGTAGAATGATGTGTTGGAAAGTATTCTGAAATGCAGTGAGGTAGGGCTGCACGATCAATCCCATGAGATTGTGAGGCGCGCTTAGTCAATGAAGCCGGTACTTTGATTCGTAGTGATTTACGGCTCTGTGTATTAATTGCCGCTCCAGCTGAACTCACCTGATGGAGATTTACCACTAATCAAAGCACCGGCTTCATTGACTAAACGCGCCTCATAATCGCATTCGATTTATCGTGCAGCCCTACAGTGAGGTGGGATTTTGACCCCTATGCACATACATGTCGCAAGACTTGTGGCGTAAACTCTTCCGTTATGTTTGCTTTGGGGAAAAAAGTAATATATTATGAAACACTACTGTTTGTACCAACTCATTGGTGCACATTTAGATTGAAAACGTTGCTGTTTTTAACATGTTTTCTTGAAAACTTGGCTTGTCGGACTGTAATTTTAACATGCTAAATGTTTTAACTAGTCTATAGCAAGTGTGATTCTAAACATGGCTGCTGCTTGAATTTTCTCTTTTTTGTCAATCTGTAATCAGTTAATACATACACAAAACCTTGAAAAATTTGGATTATAACTCTTGCTGATTTTTAAAATGTTTCAAGTTAAATAAAATAAAATACAATTGTTGTATTAGTAAATGAGCATTATTTCTGGACGAATTCACATGGAGTCACCCAAAAATGAAAATTCTGTCTAATTACTCACCCTCATGTCGTTCTAAACCCGTAAGGCCTTCGTTCATCTTCAGAACACAAATTAAGATATTTTGGATGAAATATTGAATAATAAAAAAAAAGGTTATTGCTGAAAAAAAATGACAATTGCGAGTTATAAAGTAGAGACTATGTTATCAGAATTCTGAAAAAAGTAAATTCGCAATTCCGAGAAAAATTAGTTTATATTTTCAGTTCTGACTTAATTTCTCAGAATAGAGAGTTTATATCATGTAATTCTGACTTTATTTCTCAGAATAGTGAATTTCTCCAAATTTAGTCTTGCAATTCTGAGGAAAAATTTAGTTTGTTTTGCAATTTTATTTATCAGAATTGAGTTTGTCTCGCAATTCTGACTTTATAACTAGCAATTCTGAGTTTATATCATGCGATTCTGATTTAATATCTCAATTGTGAGTTTATTTCTCGGTATTTAGTTCATTTCTCAGAATAGTGAGTTTATATCTCACAATTCTGACTTTATTTCTCAGAATTGTTTATTTCACAGAATTGTGAGTTTGCTCTTGCAATTCTGACTTAGCTCACAATTGCATGCTATATAGTTAGAATTGTGAGATATAAACTTGCAATTCTGAGGAAAAAAAGTCAATTGCGAGATATAAAAATTCGCAATTCTGAGGAAAAAAATTTGTTTATATTTTGCAATTTTATTTATCAGAATATAATTCTGACTTTATTTCTCAGAATTGAGTTCATTTCTCAGAATTGTGAGTTTATATCATGCATTTTTGACTTTATTTCTCATTGTATGTCTCGCAATTCTGACCTTATTTCTCAGAATTGTTTATTTCACTGAATTGAGTTTACTCTTGCAATTCTGACTTTATAACTCTTGCAAGTTTATATCATGCAATACTGACTTCATTTCTCAAAATTGAGTTTTTCAGTTTTACAATTCTGACTTAACTCGCAATTACATGTTAGAGTCAAATTGTGAGATATAAACTTGCAATTCTGAGAAATGAACTCAATTCTAAGAAATAAAGTCAGAATTATATTCTGATAAATAAAATTGCAAAATAAACAAATTTTTTCCTCAGAATTGCGAATTTTTATATCTCGCAATTTTATTTCTCAGAATTGAGTTTCTCGCATTTCTGACTCCAATTGTTTTTTTTTTTTTCACAAGTTTATGTCTCAGAATTGTTTATCTCACAGTTCTGACTTTTTTTCTCAGAATTGAGTTTATTTTTTTACAAGTTTATTTCTAAGTATTTAGTTTGTCTTTCAGTTCTGAATTTATAGCTCGCAATTACGAGTTTGTCACACAGTTCTGACTTTATTTCTCATAATTGGAAATTTCTCAGAATTGTGAGTTTATAATTTTGCAATTCTGACATTATTTCTCAGAATTGAGTTTGTCTCGCACTTCTGACGCATACGTGTGGTAATAATTTAACACATTTACATATTTTGTTCTCACAGTTCCCAGTGACCCTGGTGTAATGTTTAAAGTACAGTTGTGGCCAAAAGTTTTGAGAATGACACAAATAGTTTTCACAAAGTTTGCTGCTCAACTGCTTTTAGATCTTTGTTTCAGTTGTTTCTGTGATGTACTGAAATATAATTACAAGCACTTCATACGTTTCAAAGGCTTTTATCGACAATTACATGACATTTATGCAAAGAGTCAGTATTTGCAGTGTTGGCCCTTCTTTTTCAGGACCTCTGCAATTCGACTGGGCATGCTCTCAATCAACTTCTGGGCCAAATCCTGACTGATAGCAACCCATTCTTTCATAATCACTTCTTGGAGTTTGTCAGAATTAGTGGGTTTTTGTTTGTCCCCCCGCCTCTTGAGGATTGACCACAAGTTCTCAATGGGATTAAGATCTGGGGAGTTTCCAGGCCATGGACCCAAAATGTCAACGTTTTGGTCCCAGAGCCACTTAGTTATCACTTTTGCCTTATGGCACGGTGCTCCATCGTGCTGGAAAATGCATTGTTCTTCACCAAACTGTTGTTGGATTGTTGGAAGAAGTTGCTGTTGGAGGGTGTTTTGGTACCATTCTTTATTCATGGCTGTGTTTTAGGGCAAAATTGTGAGTGAGCCCACTCCCTTGGATGAGAAGCAACCCCACACATGAATGGTCTCAGGATGCTTTACTGTTGGCATGACACAGGACTGATGGTAGTGCTCACCTTTTCTTCTCCGGACAAGCCTTTTTCCAGATGCCCCAAACAATCAGAAAGAGGCTTCATCAGAGAATATGACTTTCTTCTTGACACCAGGCCATCTTCCAAAAGTCTTGGCCTCACTGTGCGTGCAGATGCGCTCACACCTGCCTGCTGCCATTCCTGAGCAAGCTCTGCACTGGTGGCACTCCGATCCCGCAGCTGAATCCTCTTTAGGAGACCATCCTGGCGCTTGCTGGACTTTCTTGGACGCCCTGAAGCCGCCTTAACAATGCAGTGGAAAGTTTTTTTCGGGATTAAGTTAATTTTCATGGCAAAGAAGGACTATGCAATTCATCTGATCACTCTTCATAACATTCTGGAGTATATGCAAATTGCTATTATAAAAACTTAAGCAGCAACTTTTCCAATTTCCAATATTTATGTAATTCTCAACTTTTGGCCACGACTGTACTTCATGATATTGATAACAAAGAATAGAATATATTTATATACATGTTAGATCAAATGTAACCTAAAAGTAATCAGAATACATTACCTAATATGTATAATCCAGTAATTACGGTACAATTTGTCATGTGATTTGTAATCAGTAATGGATTACACAGTTTACAAACTGATTATATTACAAATACAACAGAAACAAAAATACATTTGATGAAGTGTGAATGTGGCATTAAATACAGTGCAATATGGAAATATAAACCACTCAGATTTTTAAAAGTGTTTAATGCTTCAGTCTAACATATTGAATGACATGTATTATGACAGTGGTGAAACATGCATTGATCATTTGCCTTTAAGACAAATTTATGCAAAATTTGCAATGGTTAATAGGAACATAGTGTGTTTAGTCTGAACATAAGCATTAAATCGAGCCTTCTGCTCTACAGATGATTCAAAATTGCATTACAGACATGAATATTATATGCAGATGCTACATTACAGTATAGTACAGTTAAAATATAACTTTTCCATGTATACATTTTTGCACATTTCTAACATACAGTTATTAAAGGAATTATTAACATTATTGACTAATTTACACAAACTACAAGAAAAACGAAACACTTGCATTTCTCATAAAAAAAAAAAACAACCTATGTAAATGATTCATTAGATTTCAGCCTTAGGGCTATAAACATTACAAATATTACTTATTTCAGCTCTTAATCTGTCACCGTCTTCACATTCATCCAAAGTGCTTTACTATCCAACCCAGGTAGTTTTCAAACTCAATTACATCCTGCAAACATTGACAAAAGTTTTGATCTTCTCATGCATACAGTCCCTGTATTAATATTCAAACAGTTCACCGTAGCCATGAATTAACATTAATAACGATGCAACCATGATGGGAATATAGTGGACCCAAAAGTATTTGCACACTTAAGTCAGACTAATGTTTGAACGTCACTGGATCCGCATACAAATCTCTTAAACTTCAACATTTTATATCTTGAAATGATATTTTTGAAAACTGTGCTTGTTGTCTTCCTTTTTGACACTTCCTTTGATATTCTGCATTTGAAGAAATAGCTCACCTAAAAATAAAAAAATGCAGAAAAATGTACTCATTGTAAGGCCATACAAGATGTAGATGAGTTTGTTTCTTCATCAGAACAGATTTGGAGAAATTTAGCATCATATCACTTGCTTATCAATGGATGGGTGCCGTCAGAATCAGAGTCCAAATAGCTGATAAAAACAATCCACACGACTTCAGTCGTGAAAAGATGGATGTTTGTAGGAAACATCCTACTGATTTAGACAAGAAAGCACTATTTTTGATAGGACTTGTTTTTGTATTTAAAAATGCAAAAATTGCATTTACATCAGCTGTTTGGACTCTCATTCTGACGGCACCCATTCACTGCAGTTGATCCCTTACTGAGCAAGTGATGCTGAATTTTTCCAAATTGGTTCTGATCTGATCATCTACATCTTGGATGGTCTGAGCGGCAGTAAGTTTTAGGCAAATTTATATTTTTGGATAAACTATTCCTTTAAGCTGGTGACGTTCAAACATTTTTCAGAGGGTGCCGGATTGGTCAGACCTATCCAGACATCATAATGAGATGTTGAGCAGATGAAGAACAGTTTTCTATATTGCCTTCTGACCCTTTCCTCAGAAGGGACTGATCACAAGCAGGATTTTTTTTTTTTTTCCCATTATGGCTTGAAAGAGCACCACAGCTCACTTGAGCAAATACTAAGTCTAGATATTACTGTACATTAAAACCTTCAACAATTTGGGGAGTCCTGATTTATTCCTGATTATTGTTCAAACCCCAAACATAGGCTCTTTTCTGCTAAGCAAACCTTAGAGATATTCAAGCAGAAATCACATGTGCTGTACTCATCAGTGCATCCTACAATTTGCTACAGTATTATTGACAGTTAGCAGCTATTTGCGCAGAACATTGAATGATATATACTTGACATTAAAGTTATTATAATGCCCTTAATGATGGTTTCTCATAGCTACTATGAAAATTCTACTTTTAATTACTGAAATAGCAGAGTTCCGACTTAAAAAAAAAAAATAAGTACAAAAAAGCTAGTGATAAGCTGCATCGCCGTACATTCACTCTGTCTTTCCATTTGCTAATTCTTAGAGTTGTCATCATAGTGCAAAAGCAGGAGTTAGAGATCACGGGACAGGTTGAGAAACACCCTCTTCCTCCTAAACGCGTGGCACGGCTCTCCTCTGGGTCTCCAAAGGTGTCGAACCTTCAGTTGATTCCTTTCAGTTGATTCTTCTGCAACAAGATGATTGAATCTTTAACATACCTGTCATCAAATGCACATTTGCCAAGTCTGTTGTAATCCGTGATCAATTCCTAAGATGTGTGTTTAAACTACGCAGTGTAGTATGTGAAACAGTAAGCAGTGTGCAACAATTAATGTTTCAAACAGTGTTAAAGGACTATAGTTGGGGTCACCTTGCAGAATTTACCAAAACGAAAGGATCATACAAAATGCACGTTATTTATTATTTAGCACTGACCTGAATAAGATTTCACATAAAAGATGTTTAAAATAATAGTTGAACTTAAAAAAAAATGACCCCGTTTAAAAGTTTACATACACCTGATTCTTAAAACTGTGTTGTTACCTAAATGATCCACAGCTGTGCTTTTTTGTTTAGTGATAGTTGTCCCTTGTTTGTCCTGAATAGTTAAACTGCCCGCTGTTCTTCAGAAAAATCTCTCAGGTCCCAAAAATTCTTTGGTTTTTCAGCACTTTTGTGTATTTGAACCCTTTTCAAAGATTATGATTTTGAGATCCATATTTTTACTACACTGAGGACAACTGAGGGGACTACTGCAACTATTACAGAAGGTACAAATTTTCACTGATGCAACAGAAGGAAACATCATGCATTAAGAGATGGGGGGTGAAAACTTTTTGAATTTAAAGATCAGGGTAAATGTAACTTATTTTGTCTTCCGGGGAACGTGTACATATATTCTGTAGCTTCGGAAGGGCAGTACTAAAAGAATAATAATAATAATAAAAAAAACAATATTTAGGCAAAATAAGAAAAATGTACACATCCTCATTCCTGTTCAAAAGTTTACACCCCCACTCTTAATGCATAATTTTTCCTTCTGGAGCATCAGTGAGCATTTGAACCTTCTGTAATAGTTGTCCTCAGTGTGAAAAGATGGATCTCAAAATCATACAGTCATTGTTAGAAAGGGTTCAAATACACAAAAATGCCAACAAAAAACAAACAAACAAAGAATTTTTTTTTTTTTTTTTGAAGAACAGCAGGCAGTTTAACTGTTCAGGACAAACAAGGGACTCATGAACAACTATCGAATAATAAAAAAAACACAGTGGATCATTCAGGTAACAACACATAGCACTAAAAGAATAAAACAAAAGCGGTCAAGAACCAAAAAAAAAAAAACCTCTTATTTTGGTTTAAGAATTTACATTTTGCACATTCTGCAAGATGTATGTAAACTTTTATCCTCGACTATAGTTCAGAATATTTTGGACTCTTATTTTAATGCTACATTTCTCCAAATCTGTTTTGGAACCTATTTCCATCTTGGATAGCCTGAGGGTGAGTAAACCCTTAGCAATTTAGATTTTTGGATGAACTATTGCTTTACTTTGTCAAAATGTGTCATCCAAGTAAGTATTCTATTTTGAACAGGAAAGTTGCAAAGTATTAGTAGTGTTTCTGAAAGAAGTCTCTTATGTTCACCAAGGCTTTTCCCGAATATCTGAACGATTACAAATGTGATCTTGTTTGTTGAACTGTTGTGTAAAATCTATTAGTATTGTGTTAAATTTTAGACATAATATTGTGTGTGTTGTTCATTTTTACCAACAAAAACTGTTCAAAACAATACAAACTGTTGTGCGTCTCTAAGGAACACCAATATGTCATTACTGAATAAATCCATTTTTGAGTCAATAATTCAGTGAAATCTTCTGAATGAATAACTACAGTGGGGATCGAAAGTTTGGGCACCCCAGGTAAAAATTTGTATTAATGTGCATAAAGAAGCTAAGGAAAGGTGGAAAAATCTCCAAAAGGCTTCAAATTACAGATTAGACATTCTTATGTCAAAAAAAAGTTAGATTTTCCATCATTTACACTTTCAAAATAACAGAAAACAAAAAAAGGCGTCTGCAAAAGTTTGGGCACCCTGCAGAGTTTATAGCATGCACTGCCCCCTTTGGAAAGCTGAGACCTGACAGTGTCATGGATTGTTCTCAATCATTGTCTGGGAAGACCAGGTGATGTCAATCTCAAAGGTTTTAAATGCCTAGACTCATCTGACCTTGCCTAGAAAACTGAAAATAGTTGACGCTCACAAAGCAGGAGAAGGCTAGAAGAAGATAGCAAAGCATTTTCGGATGCCAATATCCTCTGTTCGGAATGTAATTAAGAAACGGCAGTCATCAGGAACAGTGGAAGTTAAAGCAAGATCCGGAAGACCAAGAAAAATATCAGACAGAACAGCTCGCAGGATTGTGAGAAAAGCAAGTCAAAACCCACGTTTGACTGCACGATCCCTCCAGAAAGATCTGGCAGACGCTGGAGTTGTGGTACACTATTCCACTATAAAGAGATACTTGTACAAATATGGTCTTCATGGAAGAGTCATCAGAAGAAAACCTCTTCTACGTCCTCACCACAAAAATCAGCGTTTGAACTTTGCAAATGAACATATAGACAAGCCTGATGCATTTTGGAAACAAGTTCTGTGGACCGATGAGGTTAAAATAGAACTTTTTGGCCGGAATGAGCGAAGGTACGTTTGGAGAAGAAAGGGCACAGAATTTAATGAAAAGAACCTCTGTCCAACTGTTAAGCATGGGGGTGGATCAATCATGCTTTGGGGTTGTATTGCAGCCAGTGGCACAGGGAACATTTCACGAGTAGAAGGAAAAATGGATTCAATAAAATTTCAGCAAATTTTGGACGGTAACTTGATGCCATCTGTGAAAAAGCTGAAGTCAAAGAGAGGATGGCTTCTACAAATGGATAATGATCCTAAACACACCTCAAAATCCACGGTGGATTACATCAAGAGGCGAAAAACTGAAGGTTTTGCCATGGCCTTCACAATCTCCTGACCTCAACATAATTGAAAATCTATGGATAGACCTTAAAAGAGCAGTGCGTGACAGACAGCCCAGAAATCTCAAAGAACTGGAAGACTTTTGTAAGGAAGAATGGGCAAAGATACCGCAAACAAGAATTGAAAGACTCTTGGCTGGCAGTACAAGATATTAACTCTGCAGGGTGCCCAAACTTTTGCAGACGCCATTTTTTTGTTTTCTGTTATTTTGAAAGTGTAAATGATGGAAATAAAATATTATAAGAATGTCTAATCTGTAATTTGAAGCCTTTTGGAGATTTTTTTCCATCTTTCCTTAGCTTCTTTATGCACATTAATACAAATTTTTACCTGGGGTGCCCAAACTTTCGATCCCCACTGTAAATCACTCATTAAGTCACTGACTGCTACCTACAGGTGGTTTTAGTTTGTTTACAAAGTATCATTTAATAATAATTAAAAAGAAATAGCTACTTTTTTTTAGTAATGCCTATTCAGTGTTTTTCTCTTTTATTATACCGGTAATAATAGCCACTTTCACGCAGTAAAATTACCAAAAACGACTTTACCGGTAAATACAAAATGATATCATATGAAATGATATTACACCGTTTTACCGGTAAAGCTCCATTCATACATCTGTTTCAAAATACTGGTAAATTCTCTGACATCATTTGTAAACTTGGAGGGGTTGTTGATATTTTCATTTTTGTATCAAACGTTCACATTCACATAGCTGCGTTTAGACATTGCTTTGAATTCCGTAAACAGCGCAAGAGTAAATGTGTCATCTGCACCGGAATGTTCTGATTGGCTCAGAGTAATGTCTTATGTCATCACATTCTGAACTCATACCGGTACTATCGTTCTGTGTTCACACAGAGCACATTACTGGTAATGTTACAACTATTTTTCATACAGGTAAATTGCCAGAATGAATTTAAAAGGATTTGTGCAAAGGCAATAGGATAATGCTTACCGTCTCCTGCGCTGCACATACAGACGGATGAGCCACTGCACCACAAATGGCCAGATGACAGCAAAGGCCACAGTTCCAGGAGACACATCAAAAGGCCACCAGGACGGCTTCTGGAAAGTGTAAATAATGAGAATAAATAATACGCATTATGTCAGCACTCAGTCTAGGGCAATGTCATAGCTAAAATTAATAATAATACAAAAATTGGAACATGATCGTACAACAACAACAAAAAATTGCTTGTATGCATTTGGCAAATGTTTTTTATCCAAAGTGACTTACACTGCATTCAAGACACAGTTGAGGTCCAAAGTTTACATACACCTTGCCCATCTGCAAAATGTTAATTATTTGACCAAAATAAGGGATCATACAAAATGCATGTTATTTTTTTATTTAGCACTGACCTGAATAAGATCCGAATAAGTTCACATGAAAGACATTTACATATAGTCCACAAGAGAAAATAGTTAAACTTATAAAAATGACCCCATGCAAAAGTTTGCATACACTTGATTCTTAATACTGTGTAGTTATGAATGATTCACAGCTGTTTTTTTTTTTTTTTTTTTTTTTTTTTTTTCTTCGTTTAGTGATAGTTCGACTCTCTTGTTTGTCCTGAACAGTTAAACTGCCACTGTTCTTCAGAAAAATCCTTTAGGTCCCACAAATTCTGTTTTTGTTTTTTTTGTTAGCATTTTTTGTGTATTTGAACCCTTTCTAACAAAAACTATGATTTTGAGATCCATCTTTTCACACTGAGGGACTCACATGCAACTATTATAGAAGGTTCAAATTCTCACTGATGCTCCTGAATGAAATATGATGCAACTATCACAAAGCAAACTAACAAACAAACAAAAAACAGCTGCGGATCATTCAGGTAACAACACAGTATTAAGAATCAAGTGTATGTAAACTTTTGAATGGGGTCATTTTTATAAAAATATATTTTTCTCTTGTGGACTATTGCAAATGTCTTTAATGTGAAATATCTTATTCAGGTCAGTACTAAATAAAAAAAAAAAACATGCATTTTGTATGATCCCTCTGATTTTGGTAATATAATGAACATTTTGCAGATTCTGCAAGGTGTATGTAAACTTTTGACCTCAACTATATACATTTTATCAGTTCATGCATTCGCTGGAAATCGAACCCCGTTTGAGCTACAGGAATGCTCTTATTTTAAAGGGATAGAAATCCAAAAAATTAACATTCTGTCGTTATTCACTTACCATCAAGTTGTTCCAAACCTGTATGATTTTCTTTCTTATTTTGAACATAAAAGAAGGTACAGTATTTTAAAGTATGTGAGTAACCAAACAATTACTGACAGCCATTGACTTCAAAAGCAGAGGGGAGAGTCTACGGAAGTCAATGGGGACCAGAAAGCATTCTTTAAAATCTTCTTTTGTGTTTAACAGAAGATAGAAATTCATACAGATTTGGAACAACATGAGAGTGAGTAAACAATGAAACGTTTTATTTTAGGGTCATAAAACTTTATTAAAATGAATTTACCTTCTTAGATTTACTTGCAGGAGGTGACAGGTAGTCTGATGGCAGTGCTAAGGATCGGGCCTGAAAAGTTGCACAATGCAAATCAAAATTGTTATATTTCACATTTAATCAGTGTTATTTATATTTATTGTACCGATTAAAAAAAATGACAGTTTGTAACCTGCGAGGCTGTGAGAGCTTCCAGCGTGTGTAGCCTCTCTAACACACTTTGCATGTCGTCCTGCAATCTGGCCAGAGCACATATAATCTGTTCATTTAGATTCTGTGTTACAGATCCATCCGTCCCCCAGCGTTCCCCATCTCCCCCACTGCCCTGCTGCGGTCCCGCTGGTCCGGAGCCAAAGGCAGGTGACCTGGACCCTGATACACAGGAGAACCAGCTGCAGTATGTGCAAACAGCTCAAACATTCTATAGATCATTAACAGATTAAAGTTTTCAACAACAAATTTGCTTGAGGATTCCAGCTCTGTTCCAAAACCTAGAGAGGATTTAAAAGGCAACATATGTGACCCTGGACCACAAAACCAGCACTGGTATATGGGTAGCAATATGTAAAAAATACATTGTATGGGTCAAAACGATCAACTTTTCTTTTATTCCAAAAATCATTAGGATATTAAGTAAAGATCATGTTCCATGAAGATACTTTGTAAATGTCCTACTGTAAATATATCAAAACTTAATTTCTGATTAGTAATGTGCATTGCTAAGAACTTAAATGGAGAACTTATTTATTGATTTTCTAAATATCTTGATTTTTTTGCACCCTCAGATTTTCAAAAAATTCTATCTCAGCCAAATATTGTCCTATCCAAAAAACCATACATCAATGGAAAGCATATTTTTTTATTATTCAGATATCAGATGAATACACATTGACCCTTATGACTGATTATATACACTCACAGTGCACAGTGTTGTTTTTTTTATACATAGAAAAAATATTATTTGGGCAGAAACAATAGTAGGCATCATAAGGTTTCGAAACAGAGCTTATATATGATTGCTGCTGTTTTTGGCTGCTAGGTTTGTACCTCTTCCCCTCCTGACCACAGAACTGTCACTTCTATTCCCCGGAAGTCCCTGCCTCTGAGAACCTCCTCTGCTGCTCCGTCCATCTTCTCCGCCGTGCTGTACGCCTTCCTCCCGTCCCAGCAGTTCCTCTTGTGATCTGACCTCTTCTATGGAGGTGCTGTGGCTCTCCTCGGCTACGTCCAGTAAGTGGCTGACGTGTAACTCAGAACCCTGATGAACAGGAACAAAAGCACATAAATTCTGGCAAACCATTGCAGAGGTGCAAACAGATTAAATATTTGATCACATTGACGTTGTTTAGCGATTTTTATCCAATCAATTTAGTAGGAATCCATGTGTCGGGGACTTTCACGTGAGGGTTAAAGCTTTACCTGCACACATTTTGCAACATGCATTCTCTGTGCTGACCAACAGGAAGCTGTTTGGTTTGAAAGTGCTGAAATTTCACTCGTGTGACCAGATCTTAGAGGTGGTTCATCCAAAAATAAAAAATTCTATCATTATTTACTCATCCTCAGTTTGTTCCAAACCTGTTTAAATTTCTTTCTTCTGCTCAACACAAAAGATATATTTTGAAAAATGTGGGTAACCAAACAGTTTCTGATCTCCATTCGTTAACACTGTATCCTACCTTCCCAGTGTCAAGTAATTTTGGGATCGGACATGATGTAAGCTTAAACTGAAATCTACTTGCCTCTTCTCCACCAAACTGGTCGACAGAGTCACAGTACACCTCGTTGTCCGAATCACTGGCCACATGGTGAGAACTGGACACGTCTTCTGTTTCACATATATAAAGAAAGTGATTCCGATCAGTTCAGTTCAGATAACTACTGCAAGTACAGCTGAGGTCAAAAAATTTACATCCCCCTTTTAGAATCTGCAAAATGTTAATTATTTTATCAAAATAAGAGGGATTGTACAAAACACATGTCATTGTTTTAGTACTGACCTGAATAAGATATTTCACATAAAAGATGGTTACATATAGTTCACAAGAGAAATTAACAGTTGAATTTATAAAAATGACCCATTTTAAAAGTTTACATCCCCTTGATTTTAATACTTTGTTCTTATCTGAATGATCCACGGCTGTGCTTTTTTTTTAGTTTAGTGATAGTTGTTCAGAGTCCCCTGTGTGTCCTGAACAGTTAAACTGCCTGCTGTTCTTTAGAAAAATATTTTAGGTCCCACTAATTCTTTGGTTTTCCAGCATTTTTGGGTATTTGAACCCTTTCCAACAATGACTGTTTGATTTTGAGATCCATCTTTTCACACTGAGGACAACTGAGGGACTCATATGCAACCATTACAGAAGGTTCAAATGCTCACTGATGTTCAGAAGAAAAAAAACATGTATTATAAGCTGGGGGTGACAACTTTTAAACAAAATGGAGATGTGTACATTTTTCTTATTTTGCCTAAATATTATACATTTTTTTATACCCTTTAGAGACTACAGAAGATAGTTGCATGATTCCCAGCAGACAAAATTAGTTAAATTTACCCTGATCTTCAAATTCAATAATTCAATAGTTTTCACCCCTCAGCTCTCAAAGCATGGTTTTTCCTTCTAGAGCATCAGTGAGCATTTGAACCTTCTGTAATAGTTGAATATGAGTCCCTCAGTTGTCCTCATGCAGTCACTGTTGGAAAGGATTCAATTTCACATAAATAAAGAATTTGTGGGACCTGAAGGATTTTTCTGAAGAACACAGGCAGTTTAACTGTTCAGGACAAATGTGGGACTCATGAACAACTATCACTAAACAAAAAACACAGCTGTGGATCATTCAGGTAACAACACAGTAATAAAAATCAAGGGAATGTAAACTTTTGAACCGGGTCATTTTTATAAAAACCTATGGAATCTATATAAACATCTTTTATGGGGAAAAACCTTTTTCAGGTTAGTACTAAATAAACAATAACATGCATTTTTTATGATCCCTCTTATTTTGGTAAAATAATTTACATTTTGCAGATTCTCAAAGGGGGATGTAAACTTTTGACCTTAACTCTATGTTCTAGATTTTATTTTAAAATCATGATTCAAGTCCTAGTTGGTAAATTTACCCTGATCTTCAAATTCAATAATTCAATAGTTTTCACCCCTCAGCTCTCAAAGCATGGTTTTTCCTTCTAGAGCATCAGTGAGCATTTGAACCTTCTGTAATAGTTGCATATGAGTCCCTCAGTTGTCCTCACTGTTGGAAAGGATTCAAATTCACACAACTAAAGAATTTGTGGGACCTGAAGGATTTTTCTGAAGAACAGCAGGCAGTTTAACTGTTCAGGACAAATGTGGGACTCATGAACAACTATCACTAAACAAAAAGCACAGCTGTGGATCATTCAGGTAACAACACAGTATTAAGAATCAAGGGAATGTAAACTTTTGAACCGGGTCATTTTTATAAAAACCTAGATTTTAAAATCATGAATCAAGTCCTAGTTGGTAAATGATTACCCCAAATGTCCTTTCCCTCACCTTTGATGTGTCCGTTGAGCTCACTGACGTCTCTATCGTGGTTAACGCTTTCAGAGTCTTCTTCCGACTCTTGCCTGTTCAGATCAGACTTAGACCCGTGCGTTCCATTGGTATAGACTTTATGTTGACCAATACTGCCATTAGATACCGGTCCTTTAGGTCTCCCTGCAGAAGCCCTTTTCTTCGGTTGTGAAGCTGGAAAACACCATAGTTTGCATTTGTTTATGAAGGACATTTCAGTGGCGCTTACTAATGCAAAACTGCTCACAATACTGTATGGTTAATAAGGCACTGCTAGGTAGTTACCTTTTTTCACGTCTTTAACCTCCTCTTCTTCGTCTTTCTCCTCCTCTTCCTCCTCATTGTCATCTTCTCCGTCTTCCATGTCTATTGATTTAATCTTTGGAGTTTCTGCTATTTTGATGGGGTAACTTTCCAGGCTGCCGTTCATCTCCATCGTCCTGATTATGCTTTTTGTGACACTTTTAGGTGGTGATGTTAGCATGCTCCCAAAGCCTGGAGAAAACAACCAAAAAACATGCAAGATGATGCATTGAGGATACCTTCTGAAACTTGATAGGTACACTTTCTAAAAAGTCTGTTCTTTCAGGAACATTTCACAAACTTAAGCTGTACTGGTAACACTACAGCCCTATAGAGAACTCTACACTAATAACAGCAGTGAGTGAATAACTGAGGCGGCAAGGGAAACACCTGGACTAGGGCACTATGAACTAAAGGCACAGACCACTGGGAGAACACACTGCTATTCACTTGCCTTCAAGTTGCCTAGCAAATCTTTCCAAGCGAGCTGAGCACGAAACACAGGGATAATTAGTTAATTAATTCATGTAAAGAAGATTTTATAGTTATTCACAGTACATGCACACTACAGTTCAAATGATTGCGCTAGGTACGATTTTTTGAAAAGAGGTCTGTTATGCTCAGCAAGGCTACAATTATTATATCATAAAATATCAAAACTGTAATATTTTGAAATTAAATTGAATTATTAAAACTGTTGTACATCTAAATGTAATTTATTCCTATAATGGTAACAGCATCTATTAGCCCAGTCTTCAGTGTCACTGTAATATGCTAACTTGTCCAGACAAACAAACACTGTTGATTATTAATACTGTGTTTTTACCTGAATAATCCACAGCTGTGCTTTTTTTGTTTGTTTGTTTAGTGATAGATGTTCACAAGTCCCTTGTTTGTCCTGAACAGTTAAACTGCCTGCTGTTCTTCAGAAAAAACCTTCAGGTCCCACAGATTCTTTGGTTTTTCAGCATTTTTGTGTATTTGAACCCTTTCCAACAATGAATGTATGATTTTGAGATCAATCTTTTCACACTGAGGGACTCACATGCAACTATTACAGAAGGTTCAAACACTCACCGATGTTTCAGAAGGAAACATGATGCATTAAAATTCAGGAATGGGGGTGAAAACTTTTGAACAGAATAAGAGATTTAATAAGATTTCTTATTTTGCCTAAATATCATATTTATTTTCATTTAGTACTGCCCTTCAGAAGCTACAGAAGACGAAATACGTTAAATTTACCCTGATCTTTAAATTCAAAAAGTTTTCACCCCCCGGCTCTTAATGCATCCTGTTTCCTTCTGGAGCATCAGTGAACATTTGAACCTTCTGTAATAGCTGCACATGAGTCCCTCAGTTGTCCTCGTGTGAAAAGATGGATCTCAAAATCATAGTCATTGTTGGAAAGGGTTCAAATGCACAAAAATGCTAAAAAAATAAATAAATAAATCATAATTTGTGGGACCTGAAGGATTTTTCTGAAGAACAGCAGGCAGTTTAACTGTTCAGGACATACAAGGAACTCATGAACAACTATCACTAAACAAAAAAAAAAAAAAAAAAGCACATCTATGGATTCAGGTAGCAACACAGAATCAAGTGTCATTTTAATAAACTATTTTTATTAAAATATTATTTTCTCTTGTGGACTATATGTAAATGTATTTTATGTCAAATATCTTATTCAGGTCAGTACTAAATTAAAAAAATAACATGCATTTTGTATGATCCCTCTTATTTTGGTAAAAATTCTGCAAGGTGTATGTCAAATTTTCGATATCACATGACAATTAACCAAATTCTCCCTTAAAAATACTCATTACTAATAATTCAACATAATTGAATATAATCATTGATTTTTGGGCTAAATGCAATTGTTCTGAGATTCACCCCAAAGGCCACTGTTGATCAGTTTACCTGTGCTCAAATCTGACACTTGCATTATCTTCTTCTTTTCATCAACAAGCTCATAGAACGGTCCAATCACCTGCAGAAGCTCCTCGACCTCATTTGTTACAGGCATACTTTCCAGAATCTATTCAGAAAATTTAAAACAAAGTTACACAAGCCATTACATTAAATCACACAACATTTTAAAAAACTGCTTAAAAACGCAAAACACAATACCAGTTTCAAATCGTCCACATAGGCCGCCATCGCCTCCTCCTTTGCCATTTCCCCCAGAGAATTCCATGCATCCCTAAACACCAGCAGAGCGAGTCAGCGAGAACTTTGCTCTCATAAGCCTGTCAACACTGATGTTGTCATCTTACAATGAACTGAAACTCTAACACTTTTCAAAACAACTCTCAGATGCATGTATGAAAAAATATAAGAATGAAAATAGCATGTCTCAGTTACATCTTTCAACAAAGATTTAAAAATAGGTTTTTGAAGAAGTACAAATGCAGAACTTTCAGTGGCACTGTTACTAATAATACAAATCTGATGTGTTACTGATACTTATCTGTTATCTGACTGAACTTTCAACATACCAACAGTTCACTTTCAGTTGGTTATGGATACTGGTCTACATGGTGTAAACTCATTTAAAGGGGAAGTGTGTTATTTTTGAATTACTAGTGACAACAAATGGAATTGAAAATTTTTTGACTGTTTTCAAACTATTTTTCAACACTACCCCTGTCTGCCATTGGTTGAACAGGTAGTCCGTCCCCAAACTAACACCATTGGTTGACGCGTAAACTAGGGATGGGCGATACCACTTATTTTGTTTTCGATACGATACCGATATTTTTAAGGCCAGTATCATCGATATCGATACCGATACGATACTTCTAAACTTAATTTTTAAATTATTACATTTATTAAATTAATAAGAGTAAAATATGTAATTATGCCCTTTTTTTATAACCTTTTACACTTTATATTTGAAATGCATTTTAACATTTAATATGCAACTAATTAAATTTTATTTTCTACACGTGGTTAAAATATGTTTACTTTAGTGGTAACTACAAAACCTACAGTTGAAAATACTTGTTTTCATAAGGGGCTGCCAGTGACAGGCTGTTGCACACATAAAATACAACATTTTTATTCTGACAGTGTATAATTTATATTAACGTTACTACAAAACATGATCAATGAACTTTAAGTGTTAATTTAAAGAAATGTAATTGCACTTGTGAAATGCAAATTATGTAAGCTTCAGTTTCAGTTTGTTTATTGAGAAATAGCTCAAACATTTTTTTTATTTTCTGTCCTCTGATAAGCATTGTACAGGGCTGTCATTCCCAAAAGCATCAATGATTTCTTATGATACTTTTAGGAAACACAGCCCTGTTTGAATGCACTGTCTAAAGGGAGTGAATGCTCTCTGTGATTGATTGGTTCTGTCTTGCATCATTTGCGTGCGTTCAGATGAGTAGGAAAAGTGTTCTATCGTGAACAGTTATTCTCTAACATAGGTTATGCATCCAATTAAATGCACATTGTACTCCTGGCTTTTTGTTAAATAAACAAAATCACTGGTAAATAAAACACACCTTAGTATCGATATTTTCAATTTGAGTATCGATACTTTCGATACTCGCATCAGTATCGATATATCGATACTTTAGGATCAATATGCACATCCCTAGCGTAAACTAACTAGACAGAGCAAACACAGCAATGCTTTGAAAAGGCACACACTGTTTGCACTCTTTATTAACTATGTTTATTAAATTGGGATATGAGGGGCTTTTTTAACAGTGAAAAAATACGCTTCACTTTTAAAAAACTAATAATACTTATAACTAAAAATTTCTTGAAGTCTGAACATTTAGCAGGTTCAATACCATTTGGCTTTGCCAACGGGGTCCCAAAATCCTGGACGAGGAATGTTGCAGGGGCCCTGTGTTGCTTGCTTGTAGTAGCTATAAAATTTCAGCATCATGTCATTGGAAGGCTGAAATGAACCTGGAGGAGAAATAAAACAAATATTTTTGTGTTACAGAATTGTATATATCAAGTAATGTTTAACATTTAAGATTTTTAATATTAACTATATACAATAGATTTGTTGATTTCTCAAATTTAAAGGGATAGTTTCCCTAAAAATGTTTTAAAAATATGTCATTAATTACTCAACCCCAGAACGTTCTAAACCCACAAGACCTTTGTTCATCTTTGGAACACAAATGAAAGGATTACTCAACTTTCAGAAAAAAAAAAAAATCCAGATTTTTTGTGGAAAACATTACAGGATTCTTCTCCATGTAGTGGACTTCAATATTGCTCAATGGACTGAAGGTTAAAAATGCAGTTTCAATGCAGCTTCAAAAAGCTTTAATCCCAGCCGAAGAATAAGTGTCTTATGCTGCATTCCAGGCAGGTTTTTGAGCCCGTAAATCACGACGTAAATCAGAGCCATTTGAAGCTGCATTTAAACTGCATTTTGGAAGTTCAAACTTGGGGGTACCATACATATGCATTATATGGAGAGAAATCCCGAAATGTTTTCCTCAAAAAACATTTTTCTTTATGACTGAAGAAAGACATGTACATCTTGGATGACATGGGGGTGAATACATTATCAGGAAATTTTAATTTTGGAAGTGGAGCAATCCTTTAAGACATTTTGATCAAATCTGAGAGCTTTCTGACCCTGGATATACAGCAATGCAACTGCCACTTTCAAATAAAACCTGGTACGTGGTACTGTGAATATGCATCGGAGGCTGACGTGGAAGAATAAAGTTGTTATTTTTGTTTTCATTGGGCACAAAAATTATTCTTGTGGCTTCATAAAATTAAGGTTGAACCACTGATAGCACATGGACTATTTTATTGATGTCCTTACTACCTTTCTGGCCCTTGAACATTGTAATTATGTTGCTGTCTTTGCAGGGTCAGAGAGCTCTCGGATTTCATCAAAAACATCTTAATTTGTGTTCCGAAGATGAACGAAGGTCTTACGGGTTTGGAACGACATGAGGGTAAGTAATTATTGACAGAATTTTCCGTTTTGGGTAAACTATCCCTTTCAATATTTAGTAAGAAATCCCAAGACTAAACATGGTTAAGCTTAATAACTTAAATATAATTAATATATTAAATATCTCTTGATTTAAAAAAAAAAAAAAATCACACGATGCTCTATCACCAATCACACAAGACACACACACAGAGTCGCTGATCAGGGCTAGTGGCACACGATCTATTTCAGCACTTAAGCCAGACTGAATGTAGGCTAATCGCGTTGACCATGGAAACCCGTGATAATTTGTTATTTGATTATGAAACTGCAGGGATCATTTAAAAGTAGGTGAGGGGTTGTGTGCACAGCTGCAATACAACACACAATACACTGTCTAAATGTCTGTGACTCATTTACTCACCGTTTGAGGGTAAACTTTGGATCACTTTGACAGCAGCATCGAACCTCTGCTCGTGGACTCGTTTGTTGTCACCCTCCATCATGACAATCTAACCGCTACAGCAAGATCGGGACCAAACCTAACGTTACCAGCAAAGTTACATTATATAGTATTCGATTCATGTAATGCATGTTCCTTGCTTCGGTCACAGTTACAGTAAGCTAATAAAAGTGTTTATTATCCCAAAAGAAGTAAACAAAGCCAAAAATAATCCATTTTGTCTCGACAAATTCTGAAGGACAAGCAAGACATGACTGAAAGTGCTGTGCATACTATTTCATGTACTATTTCCAGATTAATTTGCATTGGAAATGATCGAAAAGTCGTTAAAACAAACACGAGCATTTGATACTTTACCATTTGCGGCTCTACCTGCTGTGCTGGAGACTACGACCTCATGAATACGTACCTGACAGTCAACATACGAAAGCCTACCTCAGGTGTTTCCTGGGAATTGTAGTTTCTTCAGAGAACAACGCTGTCGAACAACGGCATTTAAGTAATACAAATACCATAGTTCTTTATCTACACGCGTAACGTCTTGGGAAATGTAGTTCACAAAGGAAAGCCTACCCAAGGGAGTTAATAGCATGTAAACCGTCCAAAACTACGAATTCTGAAACAAGCCAGAATTACTCTGATGCATATTTCTAAAGAAACACGTGCGGTTAATAATTTCCTGCGCGATAGGCGACAAGGCAACATTGTAACACTTAATGGAACGCATCAAAGCGTTCCGTCCCTCGCAAGTGGATGTACTGTAACACTACAACGCCCAAAGTTCCATTCGCTCAGCAACAATGTATCAGCTGTGCTGATAGGTGACGCTGTTGTGAAAGCGAGGCGATTAGAAGTCTGGCTCATTTCCTAGAATCGGCTCTTTTGAACAGTTCTTTTCAGCGAATCGTTTTAAAAACAATTCATCGAGTCTTTTGCGCCACTACGTAATTACGTCACCGTGCGTCCCTGGCGTTGCATTTCAAACACTAAAAAGCCAAATATTTTGTTTACTGTTTTTTTTTCTCTCTATTAAGTTATAAGTAAAACGATTGTAACACTTTGTTTCAACTCTCATAAAATGTAAATACAATGTGTGTGTGTGTTTACAATATTATTTTAATTTTAAACAAACACTTTTTCGAATGTATGTTGATAAAACTGCCGTATAATCACATTTCCACTATGTTGGAGTGTGGCATGTTCCCGCTACTCGGTTCACTCCCAAAACTCGTACGACGGTTCTGGGTTCTCCGTTGATAATCCGGCTCAATGCGAGTCGCGCATGTCTCGGTTCAATGATTCAGTGAGTCGTTGACTCGAGAACAACTCTTCCCGATTCAGCCTCATATACACAGCGGTTTTGTGAACCGGTTCAATTGATTCATTTGAAAGATTCGACTCAAAGGAGCGATTCCGATCACTGGGGCTAAGCTTGAGCTCTCAATCAAATCCCAGACGAGGAATAGGAAGCTCTGTGGAGACATGTAAGATGGCAGAGCTGCAGATGTTACTAGAGGAAGAAATTCCAGCCGGTAAACGAGCTCTCGTAGAGAGTTACCAGAACCTTACGAGGGTCGCGGACTACTGTGAGAATAATTATGTTCAGGTAAGCACTCGCGTGTTTCTCTGTTACGCGCTGGTTCTCCAGCACTGCTGTGGGGATCGGACAGGAAATATGGTTGTAAAATGGAAAAGCAGGGATGAACCGCTCATGGGAGAGCATTTTGAACGCATAAACGGCGAGCTTTGTAAAAAGCTTGATGTTATTTAAGTGGTTTGTTGATAAGATGTGTAATCGTTACTGGATTCGTGTCGTTTACATTGAGGGTGTGTCTGGATACTGTTTAACTTAGACATATGAAGTTTGGCGCATATCTACCAGAAATGTCTCAAACTTCAGAAAGGAGGATGTGAGATTTGTCTGGGCTTCAGAACGATATATTTTAAGTCTTGACGAAAAGCTTAAAAGCTTAAAGAGAAATAAATGGTGTCATATGGGGACATGAGAAATTTGCTAAAGTCATGTTTTTGGTTTAATAGATCACTCTTTATCGTATCTCATCACATCTGCTTCCTCAAAGTGTTTGTGAACTAACTAAGTTTATTCTAATTTGTTAAGATGTAAACTGTTCACAGACAGCTGTTAAAAATACCAAAACACATCAAACATGTTAAAAGTTAAAACAGTTTTTTATGTTATTATAAAATGTTATTGTAATAATAATATTTAGGCTTTATTATTTAAGTTTGCTTTATTTATTTATATTTAATTCATGTCATAAGTTTTGTAAGTATATAATTGTTTTCAACATTTATTATTATGATTTATTTTATTCAATTTTATTTTGTTTTGTAATAGTTAATACAATATATTTAAACAAAATTAATTTTTTATTTACAAATTAGTAGAAATAAATATTATTTATGTATTTATAATCCTATTATTTGTTTGTATACTGATTATTTATTAGTATAGAATATATATCTGCATTTTTTTCTATGCACAAATTTGCTAAAAATGATTGACAGTTAAATGACCCTCCTCTGTCAAGAGAGTTCAGTGCACTCTTGATTTACAACCTATAGGAACATTTCAAAAGAAAGTGAAATACTCAGATGTTTCTGAGGCATCAGGTGTTTGCAAACAGCGTTCGCTCAAACCTATATTTCTCTCTCGACACAAAACACCTGTGTCTAAGATTGAGGCCCGGATGAGAACGACTGCCCTAAAACGACACTATCAAGATGTTTCTCACAGTTTGATTACGTTCTGATTCCTCAAGAAAAAGTTGCTCGACAGGTAGCGCAACATTTGTTCGGAAAGCGGCTTGTCAGGTTTGATGTAAAATGGCAACCCTTTCCACCGCATGACCGAGCACGCATTGAGTCGCACCGATACTACAGCAGCGACCGCAGAAGATGACTCAGATGGGAAACCAATCACTACGTCTTGTGTTCAAGTCCCGGCTTGACGGAACGGCCTGCAGGCTGCCATGTGGCTTTTTTTCCACCCTCTCTATTCTTCATCTATTTTACATCATGCCTGAGCGCAGGATGAAGGCACTTCCTGTGAATGACTGTGTGGCTGTGATGATGCAGCAGCAGATGGTGGGAGTGGGTCTGTGTAACCAGGACAGCCACTGCCCCACTTTCTCATGTTCTCTGTATGTGTTTGAGAGCGAGCGAACGAGCAAGAGAGAGAGAGAGAGGCATGTAAGGCATGTAAGGAGTGCCGTGAAGTCGATCGTCTTTTACAGGGGCACGACAGGTCACTGCTGTTTCTAGCCGGCATGTGGAAATGTTGATCTTTCTCTTTTCTGGATTGAATCACGGATGACATCCGGAGACGACGTTTTACCCGGAATGCGAAGAATGTGTCAAAGGAGTAGTTGATTTACTCATCATCATGCTGTTCCAAAGCCTTGTGACTTTATTTTTAAAGTGGAACATGAAAGGAGAAGTTTGGCAGGATGGTGTTTTTCTATTTTCTATAGAATGAAAGTAGACTGTGACTAATGGCTGTCAAACTCCAGAAAAGCACCATATGCGTGTCAAAAAGACAAAAACATACTGTAAAAGTGCTCGAATCGATTCAAGAGCTCAGATACCGTAATCACTCCAGGAAAAGTACAAGTATTTCTTTTTAATTTGAGTACTTAGATTTGAAAGTGCAGTTGACGTCAGAAGTTTACATTCTCTTTTCAGAATCTGCAAAATGTTAATTATTTGACCAAAATTAGAGGGATCTTACATACATTTGCCTTGAACAGTTAAAGGTCCCACACATACGCCTTCTTTGGTTTTCCAGCATTTTTGTGTATTTGAACCATTTCCAACAAAGACTGTATGATTTTGAGATCCATCTTTTCACACTGAGGACAACTGAGGGACTCATATGCAACTATTACAGAAGGTTTAAACACTCACTGATGCTTCAGAAGGAAAAACCATGCATTAAGAGTTGGGGAGGGTGAAAACTTTTGAACAGAATGGAGATGTGGACATTTTTCTTATTTTGCCTGAATTAGGGTTGGGCGATGTCGACCAATTTGGCATCGTACGATGTCTAATGTGAAATATCGCGATGGACGATGGCATCGTCTGCGGGGGGCGGGGGTGAGGGATGGTTGTTGTTAAATAATTTATTCATAACAAATAAATTAATTGTAGCCTACCGTGTCCACCAGTGCTTAATTTGAGCCTGATCCTGTTCTGGAAAATGTCCGATTTTGGATTTTTGTGTTCCGGTATTTGTTTTTAAAGATCCGGCATTAAGTGCATTAGATCGTGACAGTGCGTGCGTGCAGACGAGACAAGAGCAAGCGCGGGTTTATATAGATGCATTTGGAGGATGTGTGTTGGTCCTTAACATATTTTCGACGAGTCAGCTTTTTTAAGTTCAATAACGCTCTCATTGATTGCTTACTGCTTAACCCACTCTCTCCAAATGCATTTACTGAGCAGCAGAATGTTTAGAGAGAAAGTGTAATATCAGAAATAATACCAAATCAAGCGAAATATTATGTATTAACATTATAAACACTATAAACATAACTATAAGTTAGTTACCCTGACTCCAAAACGAATGATTTAAATGTAGAGGTATTCTGAACAGAACAGAAATGAAACAAAATATATAAAGTTAAGAAACTAAAACAAAGCGAAACTAAAAATAGCAGGCGTTGGGCTCACGCACCTCTGTTTTTCGGCACAAATCCAAGTGTTTCCATATTCCCAATGTATTTGAATGATAAAGTGTTATTTATAATGTATACTAGGCTTTGTATTGTACATTCGTATTTCGATGGAAAAAAAAAATACTCTTGTTGTCACAATTCACTAAACAAACAAACAACGACGGAGTAAAAGTGAAGGTATTTAATAATCCAAGGGAAGCAGGTAAACACAGGAACACAGCGTGGTAACAATTAACATTCGACAAGACATGATGGTAAGCACACACATTAAATAGACAGGGTGATTGACAAACACAGGTGTTGGCAATGATGGGAAAAACCAAGTAACAGAAAACAGCGGGGGTTCCAAGCTCTGTTCGTTATGGTAAAACCATGAAAAGGGCATATTTGGTGTAGTTTATTTAATCTAATTTAATTAAAATTATTTAGATTTTTTTCTGATGTTTTTGTATGCCTCATTTATTAATGTAAACTAACTTTCATGTAATTCGTTAGGAGTTCACTGTAATTTGTATTGTGAACACTAACAACTTCCTTGTTATTATTTCCTCATAATAATAATAATAAAATAAGTAAAGATGCAGAAATTGAAAGCATGCATTTCATTTGGCTATACAGTGATTAAGTGTTTTTCGTGAGCGGGTTGCTACTGGGGCGGGGCCGGGGCGGGGCGCTGCGGGGGCGGGGAGGAGGATCGCGATGCCGGCTCAGCATCGTGATGTCTATTGGCCATCGGCGATGGACGATGGCATCGTCTATCGACCCAACCCTAGCCTGAATATCATTTTTTTTTTCTTCCCAGAAGACAAAACAAGTTCAATTTACCCTGGTCTTCAAATTCAGAAGTTTTCAACCCCAGCTGTCAGTGCATGGTTTTTGAGCGTTTGAACTTTCTGTAGTTTGTTAATAATTATGTAATTAGTTGTCCTCCGTGTGAAAAGATGGATCTCAAAATCATAGAGTCATTGTTGGAAAGGATTTTCTGAAGAACAGCAAGCAGTTGAACTGTTCAGGACAAACAAGGGACTCATGAACAACTATCACTAAACAAAAAACACAGCTTTAGGTAACAACACAGTATTAAGAATCAAGGCAATGTAAAGTTTGGAACTTGGTATTTTTTTATTACTATTTTCTCTTATTCAGGTCAGTACTACATAAACAATAACATGCATTTTGTACGATACGTCTTATTTTGGTAAAATAAACTGATTTTAAAAGGGGGGTGTAAACTTTTGACCTCAGCTGTACTTAATTTTTAATGTGCTTAAGTATTAAAAGTACAGCTTTGATGTACCATGTTTATATATTTTTTTTTCTAGTCAGCATTAGTTAATCAAAACATGATATAGACTACTGTGTGAATACTAAGCCGCAAAAATACAATTTAAATCTGAATTCTGCATGTTCTGCGTGTCTCTGTGTGAATGAATGGCGCAGATACGCAGTTTTGTATACAACACACATACTGAAGCGCATGGACCGTAATCTCTAGAACTTCTTATTTATCATCATTAGGGTTGCAAAAATGTGGAAAATGGAAACATTCCAGAAATTTTGGAAACTTTCCAGGGTTTTTCGAATCTTCCTGGGATTTTTGGAACGTTTTTGGAAATTTACTGGAAATTGTCCACCCCTTTGCAACCCTAGTCATTATATCATATAAAACAGAAACTTAAAGGTCTTTACAGCAACTTGAAATAAAAGAGTTTAACTTGAAGAAACAGTGACAAAATATATGACTTAATGTAATGATAGTACTACTACTACTAAAATTATTATTAAAAGATTACTTTTTAAGGAATGTTTACTAGAGAAATTATTATCAGAAAAATGTAAAAACAGAACATGGTATTTCTAGGAATAAATACATTAAAAAAAAGAAAAAAATATATATATATTATTATTATTATTATTATTTTATTAGTGCTTTAAGTAATTAATCGCATCCAAAATATGTTTTTGTTTATATAATATATGCGTGTGTACTGTGTATATTTATTGTGTATAAAGAAACATACATACAGTATATATTTAGAAAAAAATTGCCTATATAAATACATTTATATTCAATAAAATTATATTATATATAAATATGTCTAATATATAAACATACCATATTTTTTCTTAAATAAATGTATTTATATGTACATAATAAATATACACAGTGATTAATCGTGGCCCAGCACTATTTTTAATATAAAATCAATTAATTAGAGATGCTTTTGATCAATAAAATGTTATGAAACCATTCAAATGTAATGCATTTTAAATGGAAATTAATGGAATGGAATGGAATGGAAGTTGAAAAAAAAATGCCTTAAAAATAACTATTTGTTAAATGTAATAAATTGCTGTTAAATTGTGTATGTTTCATGATTTCAATGAATTAGACTTTTTTTTTTTTTTTTTTTTTGAAAAAATGGAATTTGGGGCGGAAAAAATGGATTTAATAGGGCCTTAACAAAATACTAGCGTTATAATTTTTTTTAACTGCTACTGCAATGTAGACTATAAACATTAATTTGCATTATTTTACTTTTTTTTTTTTTTTCCTACTGTAAAAAGCAAATATTGGCTATTTCATTTATGCAGTGGTGAAAAAATTGGCAAAATACATTAGGGAAAAACACGGAAAACCATGTTCGGTAATCAGCCTTCGGCCCAATGTGTAATTTTGTTCGACTTTGGCCAAGAATTTTCATTTCGGTGCATCCCTATTTGCGATAGCTTTGTAACGAACTGACCAAAATTATAGAATGGAGTTATACATGGAATTTTTGTATGAAAATGAGCAGCTTGAACAATCTGCTAAACTTCTCCATTTGTGTTCCACGGAAGAAACTAAGTCATCAGGTTTTGAAATGACATGAGGTTGAGTAAATGATGACAACCCTTGAATTTATTCAGCTGTTCCTTTGAGACACTTACATTTGAGGTTTAGGGAAATGCAAGTTGCATTGCTTTATTTATTCACTGGTGTTTTAATATTTGTATTTAAAATACCCCTGAGCCCAATTTGCATGTTTGTCCGGCAACTGTATCTCTTTTGGAATGCAAGACGGCGTGTTGCTGTAACCTCCACGGACAGGTTGGCTTCTGACAAGGATGCATTAATAAACCCAAGCCACCTGGCTTGGTGAGAAGGACACAAGCAGAAAACGCTCTTGAACAGGTGGTGGACCACCATTGCTATGCGTACAAATGTCAAATGGATACACACGTTTAGTGAGGAAAGTGCTCTGATACTAAACATATTGATGTTTCCATCAGTCAGTCTTTGTTTTTCCATCTCCTAGCTGCTTTTCTAGGTGCCTTGCTTATTTCGCATGGCCAGCTCGATGGCACTTGTTAGTCTCTGAGCGTTCTGCCCCTGCATGACTCAAGCACTGACTTCAGCAAACCAAGTGCATTGCAGACTAGGATTTTCCATATAATAGGACAAGTGTGAAGATTGCTGCCCACCGTTCCAGCGTGGCTTCTCTGTGGAGGATGTATTGTGTTCAGAACAATACTTCTGATTTTATTGTGATATGAAAGGCCTACACTAGAACTTCTGAAATGACTGTTATTATTAAGAGACACTGAAAATATTGCATTAGATGCTGTATGTAATATACTATATTGATATTTTGGAAATATGTGATGGATTCTTGTGTGTGAAGAAGTCACCGCATTAATACTAGGGTGTTTTGTGTAAAGTCATGTTTTAAGTGTAAATAGAAAAAAGAATACCTACTGCATGAACGTGCTGAAGATGAAATATGTGTCAAGTTTGATGCATTATGCAGTATACTTTGGGCTTCAATATCAAATATATAAAAAACTTTTTATCTCACAAATTTGACTTGTTTTTTTTTTTCTCAGAATTGTGAGATGTAAATTTGTAGTGAGTTATAAAGTCCAGTTCTATCTCACAATTGTGATTTTTTTTTTATATATCAAACAATTCTATATAAGAAAAAAGAAAAAAGTCAGAATTACCTTATATCTTGCAATTCTGATTTCATTTCACAGAATTGTGAGATAAAAAGTTGCAATTACCTTTATCAATTTTTCTTCAGTGGCAGAAATGGGCTTTCATAAACTTCCAAGGTTATATTTGTAGCAAATAAATAAATATTTCAGAGAAAAAAATCTTTCCAGTGCTGAGGGAAAAAGAAGTCAGAATTGTTGAGTTTATATCTTGCAATTCTGACTTTATTTCTCATAATTGCATTGCAACTTTATATCACACACTTCTGAGGAAAAAAAAAAGTATTTCTGATTTTATTACTTGCAATTGTGAGTTTGTCTCACAATTCTGAGAAAAAAGTGAGAATTGCAAGATGTAAACTCGCAAATAACGGTTTTAATTTTATTCAGTGGTGGAAATGGACTTCTATAGATGTTAATATGGCAATAAATAATAATCATTTTGACTTTGATATA
>NC_133384.1:3867580-3903627 GCF_049309525.1 Garra rufa | reverse complement strand
TTTAGAACCAGACTGAGGTCATGTGTATCTAAAGCTTTTCTAATCTAGCTGTTTGTCCTGTGGCCTTCAAAGGTGTGGCTTGTTTCGTTTTGAATGAGTCAGTGAGTCTGAAAAAGGGTGGTTCGTTTCCATCTAGGGCGTATTGCCGTATCATAGGCACTGTCTTTCTTAGTGTGGGCTTTAGTCTTGCAGAGCTAGATGTTTATTTTTAATACTTTTCTCATCTGAACCAGACCACTACAAACTTTGACTGACTTATGATTTGATTCAGTAACCACTCTAATGGATTTAGGATTCGTAGTGGTGACTCCTGAGTTTGTGCGTCTAATTGAGTGATTCATTAAAAGAATCAACTTGTAAGAATCACTTGCTTGTGAATCAGAGTACACCTTAAATCTAACCAATAGTGATGACCAGTGATGGAAATAACACAGTTATAAATAAGTGTCATTATTAACAGCATTATTTATTTTTTCAGTAACAAGTAATCAAATGAATTACTGTTTCCTCCTTTAAAATGCCGTTATTGTTATTGACAATAACATTTCCGCATTGTGTTTATCTTCTGAGGTAAATTCTGGCTTATTCCTCTGAGTGCTTCTTCTTCCAGAAACGAAAGATGAACTTGATGAATGTTCACATCTGTTTACGAAGGTGATGTGGGCTTTAAAAAAAAAAAAAAACTAATAAACAAATAAAACTAAGCCCTTTGCGGTTTCAAAATTGAGTATTTTTTAGACTTTTCGACGTAGTCATCAAGAAAAAAACTAGACAGACCGCATCGGGTTAACCCAGAGGGTTAACAGTGTTGCTGTGGGATGTTTTTCATGTCTGCGGGTTGAGGTGACCCCAAATGCATGTTATTTAGCCCCTGGAAGGTGTCTTCCCGCAGCATATTTTGACTTTTTTTTTTTTTTTTTTTTTTTTAAGTAACACAATAGTTACTTTCCCTGGTAATTAGTTACTTTCATAATGATGTAACTCAGTTACTATTTGTGAGAAGTCACTAGTAGCTATAACTAATTACTTTTTTAAAGTAACGTTCCAAACACAGGTGATGACAAAAGCAAAAGTGCAAAAAATGCATTTACTCAAGCAACCATGCCATTTTAGCTTGCTTTTGCAAGTGTATGAGCTCTTTTATCGTGACTTGTGTTCACAATAAAAGTTGTGCAGTGCTGTACCAGGTGGGCTACCAAGCAAGTTTACTTCGTCAGGAAAGCCATATATATATGGAGCTGTTTAAATGAAGCAAATGTCAAACAAGGTCATAACAAGGAACTGCAATTAAATAAGTCTTTATAAATCAGTTGTTTGCCTCACAATTAAAATGTGTGTATACTTCCTCTAGTGTTCAGTTTCAATTGCAGTGAATTGTTTGTGTAGGTACCTTTTTGTAGTTTTGCAAAAATATAGTTTAAGGCATGCTTTTCTACTGAGTCTAGATTGATTATTATTTTTTTAAAACCTCTTTTAGTGCAGACTGCAGTCTCACAACCCTGGTCTAATGTTAAATTCTGGCTTATTCCTCTCAGCGTGTCTTCCAGAAACGAAAAGTAGCCAAGATGAACTTGCTGAATGTTCACGTTTGTTTACGGAGGTGATGTCGGATTTACCTACATCTCTTTGTGGCTCACATGAAAAGCAGAGCCACTCATGGGCGTGATTACATTAGAGAGAGTTTAAATAGGGAAAACTGGAGTTCACGTTGGTATCATACGGATTACTTTATCAGAGAATATTTGTTTTTGACCTAACTTCGTTTAAAAGTAGACCTTTCAAGCTTTGTATACATATTTCTCATGTCTGTGAGGCAGGTATTCACAGAGATTTAGGTTGTTTTATGTATGTTTCTGTGAAGGGAGGTGATGGAGATCGAGACAGCAGAGAGCGGACAGTGTTTATTTACAAAAGCACATTGTTTTGTTGTTATTATGACTATACACAAATAAATGTATACCCTTTGCAGTTTTGAAATGGAATATCTTTTAGACTTAATATTGGGGGGAATATTAGAATTTTTTTTTTTTTAATTACCTTCCCCTAGGTAATTATATGATGATGTAACTCAGTTACTACTTGTGAGAAGTGAACAGTAACCATAACTAATTACTAATTACGCGCCGTTAGTGGGTGTGATTACATTAGAGAGAGTTTAGACGGGTAAAACTGGAGCTTGCGTTGGTATCATACAGATTACTTTATTAGAGAATATTTGTTTTTGACGTGACTTACTTTATTGAAAGTGCACATTTCAAGCATTCTATAGATATATTTCTCATGTCTGTGAGGCAGGTATTCACAGAGATTCAGGTTGTTTTATTTACATGTCTGTGAAGAGAGGTTATGGAGACCGAGACAGCAGACAGCACCCTGTTTAGTTTACTTATTTTGCAAAAGCACATTGTTTTCTTGTTACTATGACTACACACAAACAAAAGTAGACCCTTTGCAGTTTCAAAATAAAGTATTTTTAGACTTTTCATGGTCATCAAGAAAAAACGAGACAGACCGCAGAAGGGTAACAGTGTTGCCACGGGATGTTTTTCATGTCCGTAGGTTGAAGCGACCCAAGTAGCGTGATATTTAGCCCCTGGAAGGTGTCTTTTACGTTGTCCCACAGCAACAGTAAAATAGTGTAGTTTAATGTATAATAGTTACTTTCCCTGGTAATTAGTTACTTTTTTTAATGATGTAACTCGGTTACTAACTCAGTTCCTATTTGTGAGAAGTAACTAGTAACCATAACAAAAGCAAAAGTGAGATAAAAATGCATTTACTGAAGCAACTATGCCATTTTAGCTTGCTTTTGCAAGTTTATAAGCTCCTTTTATCGTGACTTGTGTTCACAATAAAGGTTGTGCAGTGCTGTACCAGGTGGGCTACCGAGCAAGTTTACTTTGTCAGGAAAGCCATAAATATGGAGCTGTTGTCAAACAAGGTCATAACAAGGAACTGCAATAAAATAAGTCTTTATTAATCAATAGTTAGCCTCATAATTAAAATGTGTATATACTTCCACTAGTGTTCAATTTCAATTGCAGTGAATTATTTGTATAGGTACGTTTTTGTAGTTTAAGGCATGCTTTTCTTCTGAGTCTAGATTGGTTGTTATTTTTTTAAAACCTTTTTTAGTGCAGACTGCAGTCTCACAACCCTGGTCTAATGCAGTGATTTTCATGCATTTAAATGTGGCTTCAGCGTCCAGCTACTTTTCGGGGCCACTGTATGCTTAAATTGTGCATGGATGTCGTTGAGCGTCACCATGGAAATGGACACAATAACCCCCCAGATGTCTCTGTTTACGGAATCGAGGTCAGAGGCTAGCGCAGTTATCCTGGGAGAGACGAGAGACAAGAGTTTACCACTGCTAGCTCAGCTCCAGCTAACATATGTCCTGGAAAGTGGCGTTAGCATTGCTCATGCCAGTACCTAGATTACGCCACAAGACCATAATCCTTCTCTCGCTGGCAAAGCCACATCAGTAAATCCTACAAATACTCATTATTTTTCCTGGTGGAGATCCTTAGCTGGCCCTTCACCCAGGCAACGTTGCGAACCAGCATGCGCTTGGGTGGGAAGCGCTCTTGAATGCCCCTTCCTGTGATCAGACACGGCGATTACTACCCAGTGGCTATAACAGATTAAAGAGCCATCAGAGGCCTGTAATTACAACCCTGCTTCTTTGGCCTTGAGTTCCATCTGTTCTATTGCATGAAAGAATTGACACAAAGGACACACACTTTGAACTCTTTAAAGGGCCAGTCACCCAAAAATGGAAATTGTCAACATGTACTCATCCACATTTCATTCCAAATGTGACTTTCTTTCACTTTAGAGAAGGACGGAACACAGACGAATGCAACAGATGGCTCCATCTGGAGACAGGATCTTTAAAATAACTTTTTAAAAAACAAGACAAGTACTGAACTCCTGTGTATCCTTACTATGATTATGATGATAATATCCAAGCACCACTATATGATCGGGTAACTGCGAAACCTGTCATTTTGTCCTTAAGAAAAGTCATACAATGTTTTTAAGAAAATAGTTTTCCCCTACAAACTTCTTAGAATTTATCTTTATCTAAATGATTTCTTAAGAATTCTAATAATTTGGTAACTTGGACTTTCATTCTAACTTTTTATTTTTTGCTTCATGAGAATGCAAGTAACACAGGCTTGGAACAGTATGAGTCAGAGATGACAGCATATTCATTTTTGGACATAGTATGTCTGTAAAGGTTAGTTCGCACTGCCTAAGAGAATACCAAGTTTGTTGAGTCGGTGTGTTTAAACACTTTTCTTGTTTGTTGGGTTGGTGTGAAAATGACAGTATGTTTCCTGTCGTTCTAAATATAACAGCTGACAGAATGTTTGCGGGCCATTTGTTAGGGTGAACTGGCCAGAATTATGAATGCAGAACTGACTAATTGGTGGGTTGCCCAAATGACTAATTCACTAATTGGTCTTAAAGGGATATTCCAAATATGTCTTCCTAGATGTATGTGACTTCCTGTCTTCAGTTAAATAAAAAGACTTTTTGAAAAAAAAAAATATATATATTTTAAGTAAATATGGTGCAAATGAATAAGCACCACAATTATTTATTTTGTTTTTAGGGGTGCACTAGAACATGCTCTCATGCTTGGTGGTTCGAAAAACGCATTATTGTTTACATTTTTTTTACATTATTACAAAAGCTTTCTTCCCAGCCTGGCTCAAATGGCTCGGGTTTAATGAAGGCCCACCCTCCGAAAATGTGAAACAAAATGTGTTGTGATTGGTTAGCAGTCCCACTGCGTTGTGATTGGCGAACAGCTTAGACGGCGTTTCAGTCCTGCCACGCCCCTTCCAAAAGCAGCAAGTTCTTCTGTGTACAACTGTTAGCGCAAGATAGATTAAAGTGATTCTTATGTGTTAAATATGGATTTTTTTTATTTTTATTTTTTTTACAAAAACACAACGGTTCGCTACAGGAGGCTTTTATTTAAAAAAAAAAAAAAAAAACTAAATATCTCCCTTTGGAGTGGACTTTGAGATTTGTAACTTTGTAGATGTTTTTTTATGCCCAAACGTTTGCACCACACACTGACTAAAAAAAAAAAAAAAAAAGCATAATAGGACCCCTTTAACTCTCCAAAAAGCACATATAGTCATAATGAAAGTAATTTCACTGGATGAATCAGTGTCTTCTGAAGTGAAATGATAGTTGTAAATAAGAAATAAAAATACTATATTAAATACATTTTAAACTCTAAACCATCTGTTCATCCTCTGGGGTTTTAAAAAAAAGCTGGTTACTAATTTGTGTTGTTACTGTTAACTATAGTTAAAGGGATAGTTTACCCAAAAATGAAAATTCTGTCTCACCCTTGTGTCGTTCCAAACCCGTAAGACCTCCGTTCATCAACACAAATTAGGATATTTTTGATCAAATTCAAGAGCTTTTTGACCTTGCATAGACAGCAATGCAACTACCACGTTTAAGGCCCAGAAAGGTAGTAAGGATATTGTTAAAATACTCAATGTGACATCAGTGGTTCAACCTTAATTTAATGAAGCTAAGAGAATACTTTTTGTGTGCAAAGAAAACAAAAACAACAACTTTATTTAACAATTTCTTCTCTTCCGCATTAGTCCCGCATTAGAGTACGGCGACGCGAGAAGAAATTGTTGAACAAAGGCGTTATTTTTGTTTTCATTGCGCACAAAAAGCTTAACCACTGATGTCAAATCGATGTCCTTACTACCTCAGATTTCATCAAAAATATCTTTATATGTGTTCCGAAGACAAACAAAGATCTTATGGGTTTGGAATGACATAAGGGTGAGAAAATAATGACAGAATTTTCATTTTTGGGTGAACATTCCCTTTAAGACTATTAAAATTGATTTTGTTAGAGGAATTAATTCACGGGGGGTGAATTATAAAAAAATATATAAATGCTAAATTAAAAACAAAAATCAACTACCCTACCAGAATTTGTAATGTTTTTTTAAAGTCTCTTCTGCGAACCAAGCCTGCATGTATTTTAACCCAAAGTACAGCAAAAACAGTACAATTTTGAAATGTTCTTTTCTTTTCTAAGTGAAAACATTTTAAAATGTAATTTACATTTATATCTGTATTTTAGATCAAATAAACGCAGGCTTTGTGAGCAAATCTTACTGTTCAGAAACTTTTGATGTTTGGTAGTGTAACTAAAATTCATTTTAATTGATTTAAATGACAAACAAAAACATAATAAACATATATTAAATAAACCTATATTAAAAATATTAAAACTCAAACTAAAATGTAAAATATCAATAAACTCTACAATAGTTTATAAATGATACTAAAACCTGATTATGATCTTTGTATGCATTTTTAATGGGCTGTATTATTGTATTATTTTTCTAAGAAAAGAATTTTCACTTTTGGGTGGACTATCCCTTTAAGGAAACCCTGAGTAATCAGACTGGTTTCAGCACTTATTAGAGGACGGTTATGTTGCTTAAGGCGTCACAGCAAACTGTCTAAAATCAAATGCACCTACTAAATAAAGCAGCGCTGTTACAAATATTGAAAGTGAAAGAAAAAATATAGTAGCACTTCAACTGCTGTTATTAGTGTTGGGCGATATGCTCAATTTTCATATCGCCCTATCGTCAGCCTGAGAGATCGCCGATACACGATACTATCGTGCTAATTTAATTACAGTATCTATGTACTAAATTCCTTATTCGTTTTGTAAAGGTAGACTTTCTTTTGGCATATGATTAAATTGTGCGTGTACAGAGCGCTGACTGTAATTCTACCGGAGTTGTTCAAGTTACTTTCGGTTTCATTCTCTGCTGTCGTCAGTGAGTGAGTTGTAAATGTGCGTGCCAGAATGTAAATGAATGAATCTTTCTTTACCCGTCATATTGCGATCATATTACCGCTGTATGTCTGACCGACGACGTTATCATCAGGTGATGTTGTAGTTCAGTTCATATTGGATGTGAAGAAGTGATGCGCGTGTAATTCACGTGTGTATGTTTAGCGCCATCTGATCGCATCGTAATTTTAATTAACGCCTATAGACGTTACTGAGATGAATGTTTATGTTTACTATATACAGACTGATTATGATACATCGTAATTAATTCAGCCTGAACCAGGTTTTACTACCTCTGTTATCCTAATGAATGCAATGCTAATATAATATAACACTCCCTTTAGAATCAGTTAATGTACCACCATACTGTATGATGAAAATCTCCCATTTTAACTGCACGAGTTGCGTTAAGGCGCTGTGGCCTCTCTATGCGTGTGTTTATACCGCGGAAAGTTTCTGAAGCATCCTAGAACAGACTCTTTGTGCTGCATTGCTAAAGTTAAGTTCTTTGTTGACGGATAATAATAATAATCGTCTAACTATCGTCAAAGGCATCAGCAACAGGCGATATCTCTGACTATCGTCGATACACGATACAATCGTCTATCGGCACAACCCTAGCTGTTATCATTAGTTTTGAATTAGGTATCATAAACTAACAATGAGTAACATTTTGATGGCATTTACTAATCTAGGTTACTGTTAACTTGATTGTTAAATCATGTTTGTTCACAAAACATAACCTAATCTTCATTTATACAGCTTGAAAAACAAGTGGATTAGTTTATTGTAATGGTGAACTAGTCTCATAGCTGCCACTACACCCACAAACACAAACTCTTGGATGGTGTCGTATCCCTTTACCTCTTCCTGTCAGAGAGGGGGCGTCTTCACAAGGGTTACGCGGTGTTAATAAGGGACATTCCTAGCATTTTTTTCGCCTGATATTCCGAGTACATTTCCCTCAGGATATGTATTACAGAGGAGTGAGCTTGGCTGTCAGCACTAACGGTAATCCAAACAAATCTCCACATTCTGCTCTCGAAGAGGAGAGCGTTTTGACTTGTTCTTCAGCATGGAGATGAATTCACTGGAAGTGGAACCATTTTATTGGATGCACATCTCAAACTGTTCTTCAAGGCCAGAAAGAAATTAATTCAGAATGCCAAAACGCTTTGCGGCCCCGTCCAAGTACTACCTCAGACCTGATTATGTCCAACAAAAGTGTCCAAGAGAGCTACTGTTCCTTCCTGTGGTCTCCTACATCCCTCCAGTGTGCAGGGTGGAGCGTCCCTCTTGATACTCGGACTCTTCTCTAGGGAGGAAACGTGGGCTTTTCCTTCCTGTGCACTTAGAACCAGAACCAGGAACAGCTCGTTATTATAGAATTATAGAAATGAGCCTTAAGAATGTTCTGGGTTTATCTTAAAAAGGACTGCATTGGTTACTTGTAATGGTAGTATTAGTCTAGCCTCGTCATTGGTCAGATCAAGGCTGTATCTTGTCGATAGACTTCTCACTGACTTACAGGATGTTGCTTTGGAATTTCAGCGATTTGTTGGTGGGAAGTTGCCATTTTAACGCAATTCACCCAATAATCTAAAAGGTCATTTTAAATGTGTTATCCATTGTTCAGCGAGAAAGTGTTGCGTTTCGCCCCTCCACCTTTCGCCTTTTCTTATCTCCGGGTGTTTGTGTCTGACCATAGAGGAGATAAAAAGAGATTGATACTGTCTTCTGGGAACTTGCCTTTCGTGGGAAGGTTTTGGAGGTTTCTGAAGACACCAATCAAACATTGTTTCCGTGTGAAATGTCCTTCAGATAAAGCTGTTTTTCTAAAGATCTGCGCGGTTAGCCTTGATGGGCCTGTGTGAGAGTAGTGCTTTATTCGTCAAAAAGGGCAGATGGTTATTTATGTTTTCGTAAGAGCAAGTATGGAAAGAAATTTAACAGCTGGACCAGAACTAATGACTCCTGTTTCTGACAAGACCATTTCTGTTACGCCAACACACATTTGCTTTATCAGCTCTCACAGTCTGAGTTCTTGAAGGATCGGGTCCAAAGGCCAATGGCAAATAAGATTGTCCACGATTAAAAAAAGATAAATTCAAGTTCTCATGTTGCTTATGTTGGTTTCATAAAATTAATTGTTTTCGAAAATGTTTACAGTATTCATACTGATGCTTTAGAAGGAAACACGAAGCATTAAAGGAACACTCCACTTTTTTGGAAATAGGCTCATTCTCCAACTCCCCCCGAGTTAATAAGTTGAGTTTTACCGTTTTGAAATCCATTCAGCCGTTCTCCTGTTCTGGCGATATCAATTTTAGCATAGCTTAGCATAGATCATTGAATCCTATGAGACCAATAGCATCACGTTCAAAAATGATCGACGAGTTTCCATATATGTCCTATTTAAAACTTGACTCTTCTGTAGTTATATCGTGTACTAAGACCAGCAGAAAATGTAAAGCTGCGATTTTCTAGGCCGATAAGATTAGGAACTACACTCCCATTCTGGCGTAATAGTCAAGGAAGTTTGCTGCCGTAATATGGATGCAGCAGGCGCAGTAATATTACGCAGCGCCTGAAATTAGTTCCCAGCTAGGTTAGCATTTGCACATGTGCTGCGTGATGTTACTGCGCCTGCTTCGGCCATATTACGGCAGCAAACTTCCTTGACTATTACGCCGGAATGGGAGTGTAGTTCCTAATCTTATCAGCCTAGAAAATCGCAGCTTTACATTTTCCGTCGGTATTAGTACACGATATAACTACAGAAGAGTCAAGTTTTAAATATGAAAAATATCGCAACTCGATGATCATTTTTTAACGCGATGCTATTGGTCTAATAGGATTCAATGATCTATGCTAAGCTATGCTAAAAGTGATATCGCCAGAACAGGAGAACCGCTGAATGGATTTCAAAACGGTAAAACTCAACTTATTAACTCTGGGGGAGTTGGAGAATGAGCCTATTTCCAAAAAAAGTGGAGTGTTCCTTTAAGAGCCGGTGGTGAAAACTTTGAATTTGAAGATCAGGGTAAATTTTACTTATTTTGTCTTCTGGGAAGTAGCTTCTGAAGGGCAGTACTAAATGGAAAAAAAAACAAAACCATGATATTTAGGCAAAATATGAAAAATTTACATAGCTTCATTATGTTCAAAAGTTTTCACCTCTGGCTTTAATGCATAGTTTTTCCTTTTAAAGCATCAGTAAGCTTTTAAACCTTCTGTAATAGTTGTATATGAGTCCCTCAGTTTCCTCAGTGTTAAAAGATGGATCTCAAAATCATACAGTCATTATTGGAAAGGGTTAAAATACAGAAAAATGCTGAAAAACCGAAGAATATGTGGGACCTGAAAGATTTTTCTGAAGAACATTAGGCAGTTTAACTGTTCAGGACAAACAAGGGACTCATGAACAACTATCACTAAAAAAAACAAAAAAAAAAACAGCTGTTGATTATTCTAGTAACAACATGGTATTAAGAATCAAGTGTATGTAAACTTTTGCACAAAGTAATTTATATAATTTTAACTCTTATTTTCTCTTGTGGATTGTATGTAAATTTCTTTTATGGGAAATATTTTATTCAGGTCAGTACTACTACTACATAAAAAAAAAAAAAACATACATTTTGTATGATCCCTCTTATTTTTGTAAAATAATTAACATTTTGCATATTCTGTGAAAGTTTTGACCTGAACTGTATCATTTTAAAGAAATCTTTAAAAGAAATATCTCTAAAATGGTGTTATGTAACCATACAGTAGAATACTTTTCAAACGTTTGGGGTCGGTATTGTATTTTATTTTATTATTTTAAGAAATAATTAATACTTTTTATTTAGCAGTAATGCATTAAACTGACCAGTTGAAAAAAAAAAAAAGACTTTTAATTTCTCAAACAATCCAAATCTAAAGCAAATCAGCATGTTAGAATGATTTCTGAAGATTAAACACTGGCTGCTAATAATACAACTATGCCATCACAGGAAAAAAATATGTAATATTATATTCAAATATATCCTAAACAGTTCCCCCTTTTTTTTTTTTTTTTTCAAAAATGTTAAACTTTTTTACTGTTTTTAATCAAATATTATTAATTTATAAAATCTAAATTAAATATTATTTATTTATTTTATTGCCTTGCATTTATTTATTTATTTTTTTGTGCTAAAATCTTGTCATTAAAAAAATGAAAAAAGATCCGATTTTTTTTTTTTTAAAGACCTTGTTGACCTTAGACCAGTCATGAGGTTCTGCAGGGGTTTCTTAGTTTCTTCATTGCAATTTCTGGACTGTTTTATCATCTTGACTTCAGGCGTCCAAAAGTTATAATATTTGTATGTCTGAATTGCATGTTTAATATATTTTTGAAAACATCAAAATGGACTTTTGTGTGGGCAAGCACCACTGACATTTTCTTGAAAACATTCAAAAATCCTTTTATCCGCCTTACACATGTACATTTCTGTTAGCCGGATATGGACTATGAGATTTGCAGATGCCTCATAGGGAAAATTCAATCAACACAACAGCCATAAAGCAGTATTACAAGATTCTGATAACAGTACCGTACATCCAGACTCGAAATGGGCCAAATGTTCTGTTTAAAAGATATGAGATTACAACCTGCCTTTATGGCACATTCAATCCTTTTTAAGTTGTCTTTGGAGAACGTTGAATCCTGTTCGTACAGCTTGTTCAGCACCATTAAAAAGAAGTCTGAATCTCTCTGGACAAGGGTTTAAGATGTTCAGCTTTTCTAAACGTTTCTCTAAACTACAGTGTAGCCAAGAGAGAAGCGCACTTATTTTCAAGCTTTATGTGTGAGTTCCACTGTTTTTAAAGCAAACCCTGGGATGTACTGTATATCTCTAGTGTAACAATGTCCATTTCTCTTGCCAAACACTTGCTAAAAATAGTCTGACTTTTGACCGAAGAACAGCTCTGCTCCTTGTTTCAGTGGAACATCTGTAAAACAATATTATTGCATACCTTCACCACATCATTTGCAATGGGGAATGCCTGTAGAGCTGTAGCCCCCATGTGAAAATGTCTTCTTGTGTATGTATTTAATACAGACCGAATGTCTTCTCTAACATACCGCTGCTGTTTTATCTCTCTCTGGAGGAAGAAGCAGTTTTTCGTTCTTTCAGGCAGGAATTCTACAACACATCTGGTCCATATATTCCATCCAAACAAGTCCAGGCTATTTAATATTTAATGTGTGATAAAACAAAATGTTTTCTCTTTTCACAAAGTCTTAATTTCTCAAGTTTTATTAAATATTATCAATAAAAAGTGCAAACAGAATTGCATTGCATGTATCGGAATTTGAAGGCTTCTCTGAAGGTCTTGCATGACAGAGAGTTTACCTCAGTGATATCTTGGTGTACCACAGAGGTAGGCCAAAAGGAGAAGTGAGAAAATACCACAATTGAAAATAACAAGAGTTTCGTTTCTATGTGGTTGTGGTTGATGCAGATTTTTAGTTTCATCCTGTTTGTTTCAGAAGGGCTTTGCTGTTTTAATTGTTTTAAGCTCCACAGTGTAGGTGAAAGATATTATTCCTGCAGTTTTTTTTTTTGTTTTTTTTTTGAGTTGACTGATAACTGATATAAAGAAGCTGTTTTATTGACAGACACAATATTCATTCTTATTCTAAATCATTTTAAACTATCTTGAGGCCCCCTTGGACATTTACTGAGGCCCCCTAGTAGGCCCCACCTGGTTGAGAACCACTAGATTAAGTAGAAAATTGTGATTTGTTTGCAAAAATTTGCTTACTGTGTTCACCCACCTTGACAGGAAATTGAAGATACCACAGCAGTAGTTAATCAAACTATGCCTTAGCAGTCTACAAGAAAGGAAATGTTTGTTTCTGATGACTCCAAATGTGTGAAACAAATTCAAACACAGTACGTAGCACCGTACCCCTGAAAATATCACATTTTACAGTTTTGTTTGAATTTTTGTTTGCTTACTAACTACCAAAGTAGCAAATTTGGTCAAATCCAGTGACCTGACCTTTGCTTTGCTTACTGTAGCAACTTTGTACCCTGTAAACGTGACTTTGCTTTCACCCTGTCTGAATAAAAACTTGCATACACTCTTAAAAATAAAGGTGCTTTAAAAGGTTCTTTGCAGTGATGCCATAGGAGAACCATTTTTGGTTTCACAAAGAACCATTCAGTGAAAGGTTCTTTAAAAAAAACATCTCTTTCTACCTTTTTATAATCTGAAGAACCTACAAAAACCTTTCGTGAAACAGAAATGTCCTTCAGATGTTACAGATTCTTTATGAAACCATTTAGACAAAAAAGGTTCCTTTGTGGCATTGCGAAGCACCTTTATTTTTAAGAGTGTAGTTTGTCTCTTGACAGTTTGGAATGATTTTAGCCAGTTATTTTGGTTTAGATATATCTGAGACGGTCCGTAGGCAGTTTGTAGGAGGTCTGTGGGAGTGCTGTCTGAGGCTGAGACTCTATGTACGTTTATTTAATAAGCGAATGCAGTTATTGTGAACATGTGAATTAAGGTGTTTTTCTGACCTTGACCTGCAGGCACAGGATAAGAGGAAAGCCTTGGAGGAGACCAAAGCCTACACCACCCAGTCTCTGGCAAGCGTGGCCTATCAGATCAATGCCTTAGCCAACAATGTCCTGCAGTTGCTGGATATCCAGGCCTCGCAGCTGCGCAGGATGGAGTCCTCCATTAACCACATATCTCAGGTCAGATGCGTTCGCTTTTTAATATATCTTTCTCTCGATTCTCATTTCCCTTGCTTTGTCCGTGTCGGTCTAGAGATTTCATTAGTTGGTTCTTTTCTTTAAGGACTGTCTCCATGTGAATGAATGTCTGTCTCTCACAGTGACTGACTAGTTAATATCTGTCTCGTTTTCGGGTCGCCTCTATTGTCCACCATTTCTCTTTCTTCTTTGCATAAGTGTCTCTATAGCTAATTCGGTCATCATGGAGACGCAAAACTCTCCTTATTCCACTTCCATATGATGCTGTTAGTTGCTACAGGCTTTAGTCAAACCCACTAGTTGCTAGTTCTGTTGAAATAGGTCTGTGGCCTCTGGCCATAAGACAGCTGCGCTAATATTTAGAACAACACAAGGTGACTCAGAGTGTATTTAAAGAACAACGATGTACTCAAAATGGAGAAAAAAAATCCTATTTCCCCCAAAAATGTTTCAAATATCACAATGTAAGTGACTCCCATTAAGGTGGATCTGCGAAAACAACTAACATCGTTGTATTATGCATGCCATGCCAGTAGTTGGCGATATCACTTTGTAAAGAAACACTACACACCTGCCCACATACCTATAGACTGAACACACAGCATGCATGCATGTTATATGCATTACCGTTTTCACAAATTTGTGTTTTTGTAGTTTATGTGGAGACGGTAATTTTCAGGCCCCCAAAACATTATGTAAGCTAACAGCCAAAATGCATTAAAGTTTTCAGTTTTTATTTAAAAATCATGCGGTGTAAACACCATATTTAAACATCTCTTCATTGTAGTTACGCAACAATAAATCAATGCAGATTCGATTTGTGGGTTGATTCTGAGATTTTTAGAAGGAATTCTCTCTCGAATTGATTCTGAGCTTACTTTTGAACAGCAGATGGCACTACATGCTTTAGAAACAGCCGTACTCTGCTTGCTTCCAATTCCTTACACACACTTGAACCTAAAAAAATCATTCATGAAGTTCGAAAAGGTTAAAGTGAATTACAAAGGTGTTCACCCTGGTGAAAAAAACAGCTAAAACCAGCCTAGGCTGGTTGGCTGGTTTTAGCTGGTCATAGCTGGAAGGCAGGCTGGTTTTAGAGGGGTTTTGGCCACTTTTCCAGCCTGGCCAGGCTGGTCAGGCTGGTCTTAGCTGGTCAGGCTGGGAAACCACCAGCTAAAACCAGCCTGAACAGCCTGGCCAGGCTGGGAGACCAGCTTAAACCAGCTACTTCCATCTTAAACCAGCTAAGACTAGCCAACCAGCCTAGGCTGGTATTAGCTGTTTTTTTTCAGCAGGGCACAGTGGGCTGTGTTTACATTAATCTCATGTCATATAAGCATTCTGAGCCAAAGTGTAAGTGCATTTAACCACTTACATAACATATGTGACCCTGGACCACAAAACCAGTCTTAAGTCGCTGGGGTATATTTGTAGCAATAGCCAAAAATACATTGCATGGGTCAAAATTTTTGATTTTTCTTTTATGCCAAAAATCATTAAGAAATTAAGTAAAGTTCATGTTCCATGAAGATTTTTTGTAAAATTCCTACTGTAAACATATCAAAATGTAATTTTTGATTTGTAATATGCATTAAGAACCTAATTTGGACAACTTTAAAGGTGATTTTCTCAGTCTTTTTGATTTTTTTTGCATCCTCAGTTTTCTGATGTATCTCAGTCAAATATTGGCCCATCAATAGAAAGCTTATTTATTGAGCTTTCATATGATGTATAAATCTCAGTTTTGTCAAATTTAACCTTATGACTGGTTTTGTGGTCCAGGGTCACATATATCAGTGCTCTTCTTCGTGAGCGTTTGAGTGTGCGGTTAAACTAGATTAGAGCACCATCTGCTGTTAAAAACTAAGCTCAGAATCAATTCCAGAGAGAATCACGATGCATTTGGAAAATCTCTGAATCGAACCACAAATTCTACATCAATTTATTGTTGCAGATGTTGAAATATGCAATTAAGGTGACCCGATTGCTGCAAACGCACAATATTCACCTCAGTCGCGTCTTCCAAACAAGTTTAAAAAAATGTAATTCAAGCCGGAAATTTAAAAGCATGATGTGTTGTCGCGCAAACAAATAAACGAAGAGCTTATTGACACTTTAACATTTGGTTAAATTGACTTTGGTAGCAGTCGGTACTGAAATTTTAAAAACGTCCATTTCCTGCTAACCTTTTGCGCTGTTGAGGCGATTCTTAAACAACGCTGATTAGGCATAGTGTTCATGCACTCAACAGATATGACTGATTGGCTACAATGATCAGCGCTTCATGCTGTTCACCAAGCACTCACACAAGCACAATGGGAGCATTTGAAAGCCACGTCTACCAGCTGATCGTCTATGTGCAGATATGCAGATAGCCAATCGCAGTCATATCTTTTGAGCGTGTTAGCACTATGGATAATCAGCGATGTTTAAAGGGGCAAAACACACACAGTTTCAGCCAATCTCATGTTAATCTTGAGTACCTATAGAGTAGTACTGCATTCTTGATATCTCCAAAAAGTCTTTAGTTTTATCATATTTACAAAAGAAATATACAGCTTTACAATACTCTCTGAAAACAGCCAAGCTCCTGGAGGCACACCGTGGGCGGAGCTAAAGATTGACAATAACTCGCGCGCTGATTGCCAACAAAACACAGACATTTGATGCTGTTTCACTTACCAGCTGCAGTTCTAAATCATGAACGGGATCTTTTATACTTGGGACCGCTCCATCTTTCAGTATCAAACGATGTGTAAATCCAGCATCAAACTGGGCCGTTTATAAAACGTTCGTCAACAAACACACTTGCAAAACTCTGTTTCTGCCCGGAAAAACAAACTGCGTCTACTGTTCACGTGACGCTGGGTTCTTCAGGAAGCTGAGCAAGGTTATTTTTGCCTTACAACCAAAACAACACTTCTTTAGAGACATTCTTCCTGAGTGAGATCCGTGCAACAGTGCAGCCGAATGAAGCACGTTGATGAGTGCGCTCTTGCGCTCGCTCTGGTCGATGTGTGCGCTAGGGCTGCACGATTAATCGCATGAGATTGTGAGGCGCGCTTAGTCAATGAAGCCGGTACTTTGATTAGTAGTAAATCTCCATCACGTGCGTTCAGCTGGAGCGGCAATTAATACACAGAGCCATAAATCACTGACAAGCTATGCCAAATCACGCTCAAAATCGCAATCGATTTATCGTGCAGCCCTAGTGTGCACAGGCACGCTTTTCCAGGAGAAATGCTCATACAAGCAGTTCCACCCTTCAGGGCGTCATGAGGAGCCATGATCAAAAAAAAAAAAAAACTTTCTGAAACTTGTAAAAAAGTGTGTATTTGGCACAGAAATACCTATCATTTTTTGAAACTTTGGTCATATTTAGCATGGGAATCCAACTCTTTAACAGTTTAAATAACTTAACATGCATGAAACAGCATTGGACCCCCCCTTTAAGAATCGGTTCAACTGTGCTCAAATATTAACAGGAAATGGACGTTTTTACAATTTCAGGTAACCGATGTCAGTATTTTTGACAACACTACATAAAACATTCAACAATCAAGTCATCACAATGCATTCTGTATTTAATTGTCCACAAAGGATAGATGCAATTATTATTTTCCAAAATGAAGTATTTTTACAAGTAGCATAATATGCTGCTGACTGTTTGCAGCAGTGGAAGTAGTTAGACAAGTTATGTCTTTCTCACCCCCGTAGCACAAACCCTGCCCTCATTGAAGCACTAAACCAAGAATTACTAGACTGATATAATCTGCCAATCACATTAGAGCTTTAATCGGCAGATGTTGATGGGATAAATCGGCGTACAGTGGAGTGTATTTTCAGGTCTCGTCTCCATTCATATGTGTGTCTGGGAATGACAGTGGGCTTTATGAATGGCTCTAAGACTGGCTCATTAAGATGCTCAACAGAGGCCTGTTCTCTCTTCACACAGCCTCCGCTTACAGTGTCAACCATGATTCTTTCCAAAGATGGAGATGAGAATAATGGCATGGTTATGTTAAAAACAGGGTGCTGTCTGTGAGCTAGCTTTGTGTTGTAGCATGTTGTACCAAAGGTGGGGGAAAAACTTATTCAGTGATGCATCAGTATTCTGAATCACTCCACAGAAAACAGAGGTGGAGTGCCATGCTTTGCTTGCTGCCAATTCCACACACACGCGCACACACACACACACACAAAATTCCTTAAGGAAGTATCTTCCACAAAGTTTGGAAAAAAATCAAGTTAATTACTTGGGAAAAACAGGATTTGATGCACAGGATTTGCACTCCATGCCATAATGCCATGTTGACCATTACTGCTGCACACTACATACTTGGTTAGTGGTTAGTGTGTGTTGTGTGCTGTTAGTTGTGCAAAACCTGTTGACACATCATGTTTCTAGAGGTCCACCTTCCAGCAGATTTTAGCTCTGTCCTTAAACACACCTGAACCTGCTAATCAAGGTATTTAGGAACACTAAACGTACGGGTTGATGTGTCAACAGTGGCCCTTCAGGAGCAGAATTGGACACCCTGGCGTAGTTTTAGGAGTCAGAACTTGGCCAAATGTTTCTCAAAAAGACTGTCAGTCTGTCAGAAACATCTAGTCATTTCCACAAATAGTAGTAGTTCCCAAAAACAAACCATAATCCTGTAGCCTCAGTGCCGTTTGCCGCAGATCAGTCATGACTACCCTATTCCACTGGAAGGTGACTAATGGCTATAAAGTGGCTGTAATCTCTCAGCAGAGGCACACCCAGAGGTTTGCTGACAGAGGATGTTCCCATCTTTACAGCATTTCTCGCTGTTCCCTCTTCCTCTGGATGCCTATTAGAAAGACCGCACTGCCAGCATGTGGCCAAATTAGATTAGAACATCAGTGCAGCAGACTAATGGGCCAGCAAGCCGGGCCTGGAGTTCACTGTTTTTATCACAGCTCCACACTGAATGTTTTGAGTCGTGTTATCACGGATATGTCGTGTTGGAGCCGGCCCTGACCCTGAGCGTGGGAGGCTGAAGTGCTGCTACCTAGACCAGCACATGAAGTGGCTGCTAAGAGACTGCGAACAGTCAGCGCTTTGTCTGGCCAGCCGAAGACTTGGCAGAACACAAGGAGTCTCGTTTTGCTGTTTTCCCTCTCCGCAGCTAAGAGTAAATCCGTGTCTGTCTGTTGCATCTCAGACGAGCTACAGAGGCAACTCTGAGTGGATTTCTGGAGCAGCATGCTTGGAAGTGATTCCATGCGTATCCCTTCAGCGTCTCCCGTTAACTCACAGCGATAGGTTCCTCTCAGAGCAACTGAAGTTGACATGACATCCAAATTGACCCCAGTCTTAAAACATGTTTCCTGTTTGCGCGATTCATCGGTAACGTTTTTTTCAGAAGGAAAAAGTTGCATCTTCGTAATGTTTCATCAGAAATTAAGTAACACGCTCATCTTCTGCACAACTATTGTTTAACCTCAAAGAGTTTCCATCATGCTGCATTCCAGACCAGCTCATTTGAGTCCAAGTCCTTCCTCCAAGACTAGAGTCCATGTCGAGACCTGAAGGGGGTCTGTATGATTTAGACAGTGTAAATATGCTTTCCTTTGGGGGTGAATGAAACCTGGAGTGCCATTATTGTCATGCACCTCCACCTCCACAAATAAGTCTATGACAACTCCAAAACCATAAAAACATGGTCTTGGACTTAAAAGAGTAGTTCACTGCTAGAATAAAAAATACAGATTATGTACTCACCCCATTGTCTTCCAAAATGTACACGTCTTTCTTTCTTCAGTTGTAAAGAAATAGTTTTTTGAGGAAAACATTTTAGGATTTCTCTCCATATAATGGACTTCTATGGTGCCCCTGAGTTTGAACTTCCAAAATGCAGTTTAAATGCAGCTTCAAAAAGCTCTAAATGACCCTAGCCAAGGAAGAAGTCAAACGCTCATCTTGTCTAGCTCTGCACATCCTACATCACTGTTTTATCTTTTCTTTATAAAGGGTGTTTGACCTTTGCATGTTCACTTGTACATGTTTTTTTTTTTTTCTGGCTGGGATCATTTAGAGCCCTTTGAATCTGCATTTAAACTGCATTTTGGAAGTTCAAACTTAGGGGCACCATAGATGTCCACTATATGGAGAGAAATCCTAAAAATTTTCCCTCAAAAAAACATTATTTCTTTACGACTGAAGAAAGAAGACATGAACATCTAAGATGACAAGGGAGTGTGTACATTATCTGTAAGTTTTTGTACTGGAAGTAAACTACTCCTTTAAAGCCTGAGTCTAGTATCGAGGACTACACAGCTTCTACCATCTCCAGCTTTTCACTAAAGTTGGGTTTGATTGATTTATCCCAACTTCACAAGTTTCATGTCTATCCTTGAGTATTTTCAAATTGGAGGTGAGAGAATTCCAAGTTCTGAGTTGTCTAGAATGTAGTTTATTCCCCTTTATATGAGGAATATCCTCTAATGAGCTTAAAGCTCTGCTTGTGCTGCAGCTCTATTCATTTTCTCCAGAGTTCAAGTTTATAGTTTAAGGGACTGCAGAATTCATGCAATGCAGGGAGGTTCTGAACACTTGGTTGTTGCGTGTGAAATGTACAGTGAATAGTTAACCCCACATTATGTGTTAGCAAGTTTGACTACAAATTCTTTCTGTCTTTCTTCATTTCTGATTGTCTCCCTTGGTCTGTTTTGGCAGATTAGTTTCATACAAACAGGAAATGGAGCTCCAGATATGAGATTATAGGGAAGACCTGCCTCCCCTGTTTCCTGACAGTTTAGCATGGCCAAAATGTGTCATTTTGGAATGAGATGATGTAAACTGTGACAATTAAAGAGGTTACATGGGGCCATCGATCTTGTGATTTCATCATCAATCATAACTGACTGGATCTTAAAAGATTAGTTGACTCCAGAATGAAAATTTCGTGATAATATATTCACCCTTATGTCATGCAAGATGTTCATGTCTTTCCTTCTTCAGTTGAAAAGAAATGAAGGTTTTTGAGAAAAATGTTCCAGTATTTCTCTCCATATAGTGGACTTCAATAGGGATCAACAAGTTTAAGGTCCAAATTGCAGTTTCAATGCAGCTTCAAAGGACTCTACACGATCCCAGCCAAGTAATAAGTGTTTTTATCTGGTGAAATGTATTTTTTTTTAAGGAAATGACATCTTTTTGCTTGATGAGGCTCTTATTCCTTGGTTGGAATTGTGTAGAGCCTTTTGAAACTGCAATTTAAACCTTCAACCCATTGATCTCCATTGAAGTGCACTATGGAAAAAATTCTATAATGTTTTCCTCTAAAAACCTTAATTTCTTTATATCTGAAGAAAGAAAGACATGAACTTTTTGGATGATTTGGGGTGAGTAAATTATCAGGAAATTTATTTCAGGAGTGAGCTAATCCTTTAAATAGAACATGCTTCTTCTCAACCTACAAATCACTGAAACGTCTTATGTTCTTAATCGCTAGAGATACAAAGAGCAGTTTTATGACTGTCGCATTTCCCAGTGTAAGGACTTCAATGCATTTGGCAAAGAAAAGCACAAAAAGTTCACTGGATTGCTTTGGGGTGCTCTTTAGACCTTCCCCATAACCTCATGTTGACTGCAGCGATTTGATTTTGAAATGGAAACCTCCCATGCAATCTACAAACTGTAGAAATAAACAGAGAGATAATGAGGGTATGGTTTTTAGTTCTTAGTTGTCAGCTTTCAGTAGTCAATACCAATAACAGTGAAATCTGTTTTTTTTTATACAAATTTTAATGGCAAAACTATCAGGCCTACCTGATGTTGTTGTTGAAGGGCAGACTTTGGTAGATGGCTCTCGTTCCTGTCAGAGCACTTGAAGTCAAAATAACATTTAAAGGATTACCGCACTTCCAAAATAAAAATTTCCTGATAATTTACTCACTCCCATTTCATTTAAAATATTCAATGTCTTTCTTTCTTTAGTTTCAAAGAAATCGTTTTTTAAAAAAATACATTACAGAATTTTTGTTCATGTAATGTCTTCAATCCACTTGGCAAAGAAAAGCACAAAAAGTTCATTGGATTGCATTGGGCTGCTCTTTAGACCATCCCGATAACCTCATGCTGACTGCAGCGATTTGATTTTGAAATGGAAACCTCCCATGCAATTTCCAAACAAATTGTAGAAATAAACAAAGAGATATTGAGGGTATTGTTTTTAGTTCTTAGTTGAAGATGTCAGCTTTCAGTAGTTGATACCAATAACAGTGAAATCTGGATATTTTCCATACACATTTTAATGCCAAAACTGAAATCTACTAATTCTCCATGTCATCCAAAATGTTCATGTCTTTCTTTCTTCAATCGCAAAGAAATAACGTTTTTTGAGGAATACATTCCAGGATTTTTCTCCATATAGTGAACTTCAGTAATGCTCAACTTATTGAAGGTTAGAAAGGCAGTTTCAATGCAGCTTTGAAGGGCTCTACACAATCCCATCAGAGGATTAAGGGTCTTATCTAGCAAAACGATTGGTTATTTTCTAAAAAAAAAAAAAAAATGCAATTTATATACTTTTTAACCTCAAATGTTAGTCTTGTCTAGCTCTGTGATGCACATTCGTACTCTATGCACTCCGGTTCAATACAGTTAGGGTATGTCGAAAAACTCCCCTCTCATTTTCTCCTCCAACTTTAAAATCGTCCTACATAGCTGCAGAAGTACAGACCCAGTGTTTACAAAGTGAACATGCAAGGAAGGTAAAACCTTTTTAACCTTCAGTGCGTTGAGCACCTTTGAAGTCCACTATATGGGGAAAAATCCTGGAATGTTTTCCTCAAAAAACTCAATTTCTTTTTGACTGAAGAAAGAAAGACATGAATATTTTGGATGACTTGGGGGGGTGAGTAAATTATCAGGGCATTTTTATTTTGAAAGTGGAGTAATCCTTTAAATAGATGCTAAAGTGACTTTTTTAAATACATGTTCCCAGTTCTATTTTGCTTGGAGAATCACTCCACGTTATTACAAAGAAATAAGAGCCCCCACAGATTTCAAAGCCAAAACTGAAATCCCCCTAACAGGCCTAATGGATTTGTTAAAGGGCATTGATTAGTCAGATGGTCAATTAACAAATAGTCCTGCTGTGAAGTGTTTGACTATCAATGATTCTGCTAAGACCTTTGATGTGTAGTTACTGCAGTCTGTCAATCTCTTTTATCCTTTGTCAATTTCTCAGCAGTCTCCCTGACGTTATTCACTTGATTGTGTCTAATCTGGACACGTTAACCTTGTGCACTTGAATTATTTTCACACAGGAGCGACAAGAGATTATTTTTGTCTCAGAAGATTACACCAGTCTTAGCTGTTCACTGTTGGTAGGCTCAAATCCTCCTTATCAGAATATTATGTCCAGTTGTTGTTTATAGTAAGAGAGTTTATATTCAGACAGTAGACCTGATACGTTGTAGTGGATTTTGCACTTATCTTGTATGGTTAAAGGCTCAGCTCGTACATACAGCGCCTTGCGAAATTATTCATACCTTCATTTTTTTCACATTTTGTTATGTTGCTGCCTTATGTTAAACTACTTTAATTTACCTTTTTCCCCACATCGGTCTACACTCCCTACTCCATAATGGCAAAGCAAAAAATAGCTTTTTAACATTTGTGCAAATGTATTGAAAAAATCAAAAACTGAAAAGATCCCGTTGCATAAGTATTCATTCCCTTTTCTGGGACACTCGAAATTTAGCTCAGGAGCATTCATATTGCGTCTAGATGTTACTACACTTTGAGTGGAGTTATACTGTGGCAAATTCATTTTAGAAAGGCACACACCTCTCAGGAAAAGTTTTAACAGCTGAAAATGCATATCAGAGCAAAAAGTCCTGAGGTCAAGATAACGGCCTGTAAAGCTCAGTGACAGACTTGCGTTAAGGCAATGATCTAGGGAAGAGTTCAGAAAAAAATCTGCTGCATTGAAGGTTCACAGAAGCATTATCCGTAATGGAAGACGATTGGAACAACTAGGACTCTAGAAAATGTCTGCCAGCCCCCATCCAAGCTGACAGAGCTTGAGAGGTGAAAAGGTGAGGCAAAGAATGGCATATAATTGCAAAAGCTTGTCACATCATACCCAAAAAGACTTGAGCCTGTAAAGGTGCTTCAACTATGTACTGAGTTAAGGGTATGAATACTTATGCAATGTACTTATTTCAGTGTTTTATTTTTAATACATTTATAAAAATTAGCAAATCTGGTTTTTGCTTTGTCATTATTATAGTGTATGGAGTGTAAATTGATGTGGGGAAAAACTAATTTAAAGCCGTTTAACATAATGCTGCAACAAAACAAAATGTGAAAAAAATGAAGGGGTATGAATACGTTTGCAAGGCACTGTTCTTTGTCATGCATGAGGTGAGAACCATTTTCTGCAAAGTAAAGGCTTGGTTTTGAAAGGCTGGCTTCTCATTCATATTACTTACAGCAAGCGTTCATCTTGCTCGCTGCAGAGATAGCAGCCCTCAGATGCTCGCGGTCACCCTGTCGGAGAGAAGCCAAAGCCAGATGGAGCATAACACAGCCGTAAATCTGTGAAGGGAGCGCCTGTCCTCACCCTTCAGCTGTGCTCGTAATGTTGTTAGTGAGCTGCAGTCCAAACTAACCCAACTGCGTCCTTGCTTTTAATCACCAAGTGTTTCCGTTTAGCGCTCGATATGCGACAGAGCCGTGCCACGTTTAGTTGCATGTGTGACTCGTTTTCTCTCTCACTTATGTGCTACAAATGATGATTCATGTTGTTTAGCCTGCTGTGGGGCTCAAATTGTTACAGTAACAAAAGAATGAAATTTAAAAAAAAAAAATTGGCTAGCAGCCCACACATTAGGGTGTGGTCTGTTTTTTCATTTCTGAAATAATCGTGAGGTTTTGTGCTATTATTAAATGCTGGGATGTAAGTCTTATTTACATAACCACACAAACTTGGTTGTATTTGTGTGTGTGTGTGTGTGTGTGTGTGTGTAGGTGTTGTTCAGGGTGTGTGCAATAGGCCACTGTTACTCAGCCCTCGCCTAAAGATATGCGCAACACGTCTGTCTGTTTGTGCATAGCTGGCTTTTCCGGAAGCCATGCCACCCCTGGGGTCGCTTGGTTTAACTGCTGAAACGGCTTTTTTCTCTTTTTTCCTGTCAAATGCTGAAGTGAAACTGTCTGTCTGGCCTGAATGCATCTCTCGTTTTTGTATATTCCCTAAAATCCACTGAATTTAGTTCATTTGCAAGCTGTATTTCAAAAACACTTCATATTAAAAAATATTGAACAGGTTGCGCTTTATTTTACAGTCCTGTTCATGTACAGTGCCTTGCAAAAGTATTCACACCCCTTCAGTTTTTCACGTTTTGTTGCAGCATTATGTTAAACTGCCACTTTTCCACATCAATCTACATCTCATACACCATAATGACAAAGCACAAAACAGGTTTGTAACAACTTTGCAAATTTATTAGAAATAAAAAACTGAAAAGATCCCGTTGCATAAGTATTCATACCCTTTTCTGGGACACTCGAAATTGAGCTCAGGAGCATTCATATTGCTTCTAGATGTTACTACACTTGGAGTGGAGTTAAACTGTGGCAAATTCATTTGAATGAGTCTGGTTTAGAAAGGCACACACCTCTCAGAAAAGGTCTAACAGCTGAAAATGCATATCAGAGCAAAAACCAAGTCCTGAGGTCAAGATAACTGCCTGTAGAGCTCAGTGACAGACTTGCGTTAAGACAATGATCTAGGGACGAGTTCAGAAAAGAATCTGCTGCATTGAAGGTTCACAGAAGCATTATCCATAATGGAAGACGATTGGAACAACTAGGACTCTAGAAAATGTCTGCCAGCCCCCATCCAAGCTGACAGAGCTTGAGAGGTGAAAAGGTGAGGCAAAGAATGGCAGATAATTGCCAAATGCAGATGTGCAAAGCTTGTCACATCATACCCAAAAAGACTTGAGGCTGTAAAGGTGCTTCAACTATGTACTGAGTTAAGGGTATGAATACTTATGCAATGTATTTATTTCAGTGTTTTATTTTTAATGCATTTGTAAAATTTGCAAATCTGATTTTTGCTTTGTCATTATTATAGTGTATGGAGTGTAAATTGATGTGGGGAAAAACATAATGCTGCAACAAAACAAAATGTGAAAAAAATGAAGGGTTATGAATACTTTTGCAAGGCACTGTATGTGCTGCTTACTTAACGCTGCTAAAATAAATGTATTTCCTGTCATATAGAGAATGATTAAGATGTTAGAAAGTTTAACAAAAATGACTTGTTTTTTACACCACATTACATTTTTAAATGCATTTATTATTTTTATCAGATGACTTTTTAAAGTTTTTCTCACTTGAAAATAGTAAAAAAAGTTATTTTTCGCAGCCGTATGAAACCAACATAAATACAAATAGTATATTACTAAAAAAATTGGTTTGTTGTTTCTGTCAAACAAAAAGAAAATATTTCATTGATTCTTCAGAAGAACCTAGTGCTGACAGCGGATGCTTAAGATGCTCTCATGAATATATGCTTGTGTGTTCTGTGAATAGTATATGCAGTAATAGCATGGCTGTGTGCATGTCAGGTCAAATGTTCTTCTTGGTCTAAATGCTCAGTTATTAATGTCAGCACACTCTTATTCAGAGATGCTTTAAATATATTCTGTCATTTACTGAAAGCCATTTGAACCTAACGCAACGTTTCCATTTAAACTATCTTTATATATGCGGCTTCTATCTTTTTCTTTCCGAGTCTCTAAGAGAGGCAACGCTCACTCAAAAGGTGATGGAAAGAAAAAAAAAACCTTAAAAGCCAAATAATTTCCATAGAAATAAATATAACTGAAAGTAATTATTGTTGTGTTAAATTATTATTTTAGGAGAAACTGATACAATTAAATTTATAATATAAAAATATCAACATCTAAATCTATATCTGAAAAAACTATGCAGTTACATGTAAAGGAAAATAGTTTATTTAGTTATACATACCTTTTATTTGATTTAAATTGCCTTTGTTCTGTGAAAAGAAGATAGAAGTAACAGTATTTACTAGGGCTGCCCCCTAATAGTTGACTAACTGTTAATCGACAAGAAGAGGCTTGGTCAACCAAAATTTTATTAGTAATAGAAAAAAAAAATCCACATGAAGTGGCGAAGTCACACGGTCTATGATCAGATCATTTACGGCTGGTCTGTGTGGTAATATAGTACATCAGCTCACCTATTATTCATCAACCACAAATATGGCTTTTCATCTGAATTAAAGGCGCCGATGCAGTCACTTACTCTTAAAATACTCCGTCATTTTTGGTCATACACATAAAACATATTTTGAATCTGTAAGGAATCTACATTTAATTCTGTGCATTAAAAATAACGAATTGTTGCGCTTTTGTGAAATAATTCAAGTAAACCGGATGTGCTTTTTGCAGTCTCAGTCTCTGCACTGTAAAAAGTTTTCACCAGATTCAACTTAAAAACCTAAGTTCAGCAGCTGCCTTAAGTCATTTTAACTTATTACAATAAAAATGAGTTAATTTAACTTGTGAGTTTAAATGACTGAACTTAAAATTAAGTTCAAATTGATTGAACTTAAAATTTTAAGGCAGCTGCTAAACTTAAGTTTTTAAGTTGAAACTGGTGAAAACTTTTTACAGTGTGTGAACTTGAGGGTGAAACGGCGAAATTCTGTGTGTACTTGCCTTACAGACATTAAAAACCTATCTATAGAGAGTGAAATGTCTACTTGAACTAATTCAAATACAAAACAAATTAGGGATGGCGAAAACTAAAAAATTTCTTGACCGACCACCGAGCCTCATTAGCCGGTTGAAACCGGTTAACCGATTAGTTTAAAATATGGTACGCTATTTGAAATAACAGCCATTTCCAGCCGCGCCTGCAATTTCGCAACTCTGTCGCATCTGTCGATCACACCGAACGCGTCTTTTAGTTCTAAAAACGCGAGGCGCACAGCACTGCCTTTTTTTGGTGACTTTTAATAAAAGAGCGTGCTGCGTTTTTTTTATGTTGCTAAGCAACGACCAAAACAGCTGTCCTGTCAGTCAAATCAAAGGATTATAGCGCGAGCGCTCTAAAATCTTAGTTTTATGCTGTTAAGTAAACTGTCATATTAGCAGAAACCCTAAATAATACAGCTCCGGGTTACCCACGATAGACACAAAAGGTTTCTCCTCTATTTCTTGCAGTCTCCGGACTTTTTAAGCAACCGTAAAATTCCGTCACCACAACAGAAGGCCCGCCTCTCCATTCATTCGATTGGAAAAGAACGCGAATGACGTTGGGCGTTTTTCCGCTCAGAGTTGATTTTTTTTTTTCAACTTCACGCGCTCAGAGCGCTCCTGCAAAAACGCGAGGCGCAGCAGGCGGTGAAAACGCGAGGCGCCTGGGACGCATAAGCAGCGCGTAGAACGCTCACTGCCAACAGAAAACCATTCAAAAGAGGCGCCTCCATCTGCAAAAACGCGTTCGGTGTGATCGCGGCCTCTCTCTGCCGCTCTGCCTCCCGCACACACACACTGCCACTCACGTCACTTTTTTAAAATCCCCTACAGCGCGAAACATGAGTCCCGCAAACGCGGCGCCGAAGAGCTTGTTGTATGTAATCGTAGGACAAATGGCTCCTTAGTTTCAAATGGTTTGGGTACAAGGTGATCGCTTTGAAAATAAAGGCGTTTGTCTAGGTTAGAAGCTCATTTGAAACATTGCCACGGCTCATTTAAGAAAATGACAGCTCCGAAGAGACGCCGCTTTAGTTTCGGTAGTGCTAACCATAATAAAGAAAGATGATGATCATCATCACCTTATCGGTTACCACTGAAATGTAGATGTAATGTATTTCCAAATCTAATCCCATTTTATGCGGAATGTTGCCTAATAGACTGCAACATGATAAAACCAATGGATAAAACAGGCACCTTCAGAATGCGTAAAAGACGCACAGGCACTTTTTTTTTTTAACCGACTACCGACAACTTTGACCGGTTAACGTTGAAACGGTCAACCACCGGTCAAACGGTCATCGGTTAACATCCCTAAAACAAATATTCTCAGATTATGTAATCTGTATGAAACATGCATACAGGGGCATCACTACTCTGGAGATTACAATTCAGTGCAACTAATAGTTGACTTGCTTAAAATGCTTAAAATGAATGGCTACTAGTCGACCAGAAAACTCTTTAGTCACGACAGCCCTAGTATTTACTAAATGTATTTTATTATTTATTTCACAATTGCTTGATCTGTATTTAATTGGTCGATGTTACACCAAAACTTTTACAAATACTGGCAGCTGGGTTGCCAGCCACTTATGGTAAACATAATTTACAGTATAGTACTGTGAATTGAAATACAGTATCCTGCTGTAAAATGAGGTATTTCAGTACTACACTGATTGTCTAAAGGATTTCATTTATACAGGGGAATACTGTAATTACTGATTTTCATACTGTATTTATATTTCATTTGTCATTAAAACCTATGCTATTTGTTCTAGAAATGGAAGGAAGAAAAAAAATACTTTGAGTTTTAAAAACATTTATTTTTTTAAGGAAAAATCAGCCTTTTATGAAAACAATAGCTGAGATGTCAACATTTAAAAAAAACTTAAACAGTTATCAATGACAGATACAGCAATCTTTCTTTTGTTTGACATTCTTCCAAAAAGTTATCAGTGACAAAAACAGCAATCTTTCTTGTAACTACTGTTGCAAAAGTGGAAAATTCCAGTAAATTTCGGAAACATTCCAGAAATTTCGGAAACTTTTCAGGATTTTTGGAAATTTTCTGGAAATTTGCCAAAAAATTTTCCACCCCTTTGCAACCACACTTGTAACATTCTTTCAAATGTGGACTAGAAACAGTACATTAATATCATTATTAAAAAAATCCCTAATGTTTAATAGCATCCTAGTTTTCGCTTTGGTTTTAAATGCAAGGTATCAAGAATCATGGAAATGCAGTGGATATTGGCATTGACTGCTAAAGCCGGCGCTATTGGGGATTGTTTAAGTCACACAGATCACACCCTTTTGACCTCAGGCTTGCAGAGAGAAGCAAGTCTGGTGAAAACCGTTTCCCACTTTAACAGTGATGTTTGATTCTTTGACTCTTGAGCAGTTTCAGAATGTGGTGTAAGAAGAAGCATCCTCTTGTCGTCCTCTGTGGATGGTGAAAGACCCTTGAGCAAGACCTTATGCTTGGACTGTCCCTGTAGAAAGTGTACATTGAGTTTCTTAAGATGGGAAATTATCTACTAAATGACAAATAACACAGTGAAGGCCCTTTCACATGATTCCCCCCTCCAAGGTCATGATGCGTCTTGATACATCCTGTTGATACAAGGTCCAAAATAATCTTACATTAAACATTCATTGTGAACTGTACAATGTAGAAATAACTGAAAAAAAAAAAAATAGAAATCAACAAACTGGCACTGTATCTCAGAATTTATTTGGAGGCTGGTTCTGGTGTGCACAAAAATAGTCTCAGCCTCAGACGTGGCACCTACAGACATGCACAGTCTGTCTGATGCTGACTGCATAAGAAAACATATAGCTGTTCCTTAGAATGCTTTGTTCTGATTGGCTGGCTGTATGCAGTGTGCTGGAGTCCAGTGTACCAAATTGAAGATGAAAATTTACTTCGGAATTGTTTGTGAAAGATTTACACAGAGATGTACACCAGTCAAAAGTTTTTGTACAGTAAGTTTTTTTTTTTTTTTTTTTTTAAGAATTATCTGCATTTATTTGATTTTTAAAAAAATATTTTTATTATTTAAAATAAATCTCTTTTTTATTTGAATATATATTTAAAATGTAATTTATTCCTGTGATCAAAGCTACATTTTCAGCATCATTACTCCAGTCTTTAGTGTCACGTGATCCTTCAGAAATCATTATAATATGCTGAGTACATTTCTTTCAGCATTCTTTCATGAATGGAAAGATCCAAAGAAATTAATACTTCGATTTAGCAAGGATGCTCTAAATTGGTCAAAAGTGATGATAAAGACTTTCATAATGTCACAAAAGATTTCTATTTCAGAAAAATGCTGTTCTTTTGAACTTTCTGTTCATCAGAGAAACCTGAAACAATTCTACTCAGCTGTTTTCAGCATAATAATTCTACTAATAATGTTTTTGAGCAGAAACTCAGAATATTAGAATGATTTCTGAAGGATTGTGTGACTGGAGTAGTGATGCTAAAAATGCAGCTTTGAAATCACAGGAATAAATAACATTTTAAAATATATTCAAATGGAAAAAATGTGGAATATTATATACTATATTATAGACTATTAAATAGTCAAAATATTTCAAAATGTCACTGCTTTTGCTGTACTTTTAATCAAATAAATGCAGACCTAGTGAGCAGAACAGACTTCTTAAAAAAAAATAAAAAATCTTACTGTTCAAATACTTTTGACTGGTAGTGTATTTGCTTGTGTTTGAGAACCAATGGAAGAATTAGCAGCTGGATTTGCCAATGTGTTTGTGTGGTTTGTGGAAATGGATCTTTGAAAGATTTTCTCAAGTTTTGAGGACTACATAAACTAGATGTATACATTCTGCTCTCACAGTTATATTTGATGCCAGATTTACCCTCTCTTACCCTGAACATCAAGTAAAAAAAGAGAACTTTGATTGGTCGTTTCGCATATTAATCAGTGTCAGCGGTTATTGGCCTGAATAAGCTGCAATGTGGACCAGACTTCATGCCAGCTCTCAAAAGTCTGGCTTCAAAAGACTGTTGAACAGATACGGCCTTGCCAAACTCGGATGACCTACTGTGATTTGTAATTAGTTAGATCCACATGCTGATTAGCAATGTGTGAAAGCCATTCAGGGCTCAAGGGATGACTGTGAATGTGATTGAGTGTTCATGTGATCTTTTTTGGCAGCAAGGTTGGCCTTCAACATATGATGTCGAAATACCCACAGTTTGAAACCAGACGAGGCACTTCGCTCAACCCTAACCCTCGTCAATCAAGAGAAATCTCTCAATACTTGCATCCAAAACAATGGCACACGTCATTGGATTTTTTTTCTTTGAGGGTATTTGATAAAGTCGGACCCGCACACATTGTGCAATATGTAGTGGCACTTTTCAGCACGTCTATTTTTCAGCTTACAGGAAGGAGATGAAGTCAGTTTGCGCTGCCCTCCCACTTCCCCAACACCAGCTGCACTGCTGATTGTAGATCTCAACTCACTCCAAAAAAGAGCTGCTGCTTTTCACTAACAGCACTTCTCTAAAGTCTACGTCTATTTTTTGCCCATCAACATTTACAGCTGGGAATAAAAAAAACAGTAACACTTTATTTTGAGGTGCCCTTGTTACATGTAATATGTACTTACTATTATAACTACAATAATTTTGCATAATTACATGCTAGTAACCCTGAGCCAAACCCTAATCCCAACCTTAACTATATCGTAAGTACATGTAGTTAATTAATATTATTCAGTACTTACTACAGTATAATTACACTGTAACAAGGACACCTTAAAATAAAGTGTAACCAAAACAAAAACATATTTTTGGTACAGTGTACTCTAGTCCGTATGAATACTGCAGGTTAACCCTGATTTAGACTTAGCTGCTATTAAAGCAACACTAAAGAACTTCGCTCCCTCTACAGGTTGGAAGCGGAATTGTCCATTACCGCTGTTGTAAATAATTTAGCCTACCGTCGTGTCACACGCACATTATTTGTTTGGAGGCTATCCAGGACCGGCTTTGGAAATAACGATGTCCAGTGACAAGGTAGAGTATGTTGCATGACTTTATGAAAGTATGAAAATGAAATAAAACATAATAATTACATTGTTTGCTATTTATTTTAGCTGTAAAGCAAGTCGCATTTGTAGTCTCATTTGAACTCCCAAACCGCTACCCGACGACCCAAACTTACAAAGTGCTGTTATGGCCGATAGAGGGTCGCAAAGCGAATACTAAAGTGCCGTTTCACCCTGTTAAGAGTTGATGAACCAGTGACACGAGTTCGGAAACATTATTTTAAGGTAAAAAAAAAAAAACTCTTTAGTGTTGCTTTAATGCAATAAAAAGTGTTTTACAGAAAAAAACACTCTAAATGCCACAGTAAATACCTGTAGATTGCTTAACTGTAAGTTATATAAATATTACTCATCTTTTATATACATTTGAACAAAAAGTGGCATGTCCAAAATTATTCATACCCTTCTCAATAATCAATAGAAAAGCCTTTATTGGCTTTTACAGCAATCAAACGCTTCCTAAAATTGCTGACCAGCTTTTTGCATGTCTCCACTGGTATTTTTGCCCATTCATCTTTAGCGATGAGCTCCAACTCTTTCAGGTTGGAGGGTCTCTTTGCCATCACCCTGATCTTTAGCTCCCTCCACAGATTCTCAATTGGTTTTAAGTCAGGACTCTGGCTGGGCCACTGCAAAACGTTAATGTTTTTGTCTGCTAACCATTTCTTCACCACTTTTGCTGTGTGTTTTGGGTCGTTGTCATGCTGAAATGTCCACTGGTGCCCAAGGCCAAGTTTCTCTGCAGACTGCCTGATGTTGTTGTTGAGAATTTTGATGTATTGCTCCTTTTTCATGGTGCCATTTACTGTGATTAGGTTCCTTGCTCCACCGGCTATAAAAAAAATCCCCAAAACATTAGGTTCCCACCACCATGTTTGACAGTGGGGATGGTGTTCTTAGGGTTGAAGGCTTCTCCTTTTTTACGCCAAATGAAGGCTACATCATTGTGGCCAAACAATTCAATTTTTGTTTCATCTGATCATAAAACAGAAGACCAGAAGTCATCTTCTTTGTCCAGATGAGCATTTGCAAAGGCTAAGTGGGCTTTTGTTTGCCTTATCTGTAGAATTGGTGTCCTCCTTGGTCTGTGTAATTGGTCAGGGTAATTAGGATGCTTTAGAACAGCTTGGACTATTTGGAATGGTATAGAACTTTGGATTTTCCCATAGACTGTGACAGTTTGCAAAGGGTATGAATCATTTTGGACATGACACTTTTTGTTCAAATGTAAATAAAAGCTGAGAATTTTTTTTTTTTTTTTTTTTTTCCCCCACAATGATGCCTCTTGTACATCGTGTTATTATGTTTTGGGAGAAGCCTGTGTCATTTCCGGTCAAAAAAAACCTTGCTGGTTGAATAAAAGTAACTTTAAGTCAGAATTTGCCAGAGGTACAATACATATATATATATATATATATATTAGGGGTGGGCATAGATTAATTTTTTTAATCTAGATTAATCTAGATTAAATTTTGGAATTAATCTAGATTAATCTAGATTAAAATGGCTAATTTGAATTCTGCTGAAGGTATTCAGAATATGTGTGCTAATAATGACTAAAAGTAAGTCTTTGAGATTGGATCATAAAGCTCATAAAGCTGTTCTATGATAATTTGTTGATGAAAATAAATTATGTTCAATTAGATGTACTTGTGTTTACTAACTAACTAACAATGAAATATTTTTTTCTACCTATAGATTGTTTTTTTTTAACGTCAACACCTACCCAGCCCATTACATGTTACACCGTACTTTTATTTTGACAGGTTGCCGTGAAGTTTCTGTGTATACAGTATGATATGATGCTAGTTTTCTCAAATGAAACGGTAAAAGTGACACTCACAGCAGTTTGGGAGATTGAGTTTATCTGTTCATGTGAGATGAAAATGCCAAATATTACCGGGAGCGTCACGTGTGTTTCAGTATGCGTGTAGTAAAAGCTCGTCTCCGCCATGCATACGTAACTTACAGCTAGGCAAACGGAACATATCGGATTCATATTAAAACATTTCAGTTTTCACATACACTAGTCCATATCGCGATTTGAATTAAGTGACTGACCAACATTTGATTTATGAATCCAAAAAACGACGAATTTACGTGGCATTTCGCTATAGTAGATTCGGTTTTTATGAATGGAGGACGACGTGATCCTGTCTGTGTTTTGGCGGAGGAGACTTAAACACGCGACCATATTCTACAGTCTTCGTATACATCCGCGTTAAACTATCAAGGTGAAAGTCATCATATCTTGCGTAGTTTAGACCCAGCTCCCAACCCAAATTTGAGAATAGATTAACGGCGATATTTTTTATCGCACGATAAGAGTTTCACGTTAACGCAGCACGTTAACGCCGATAACGGCCCACCACTAATATATATATATATATATATATATATATATATATATATTATATATATATATATAATATATATATATATATATAGATATATATATAGATATATATAGTATATATAATAGATATATATAGATATATATATAGATATATATAGATATATATATAGTATATCAGGGATGGAAATTAGCACCTGCCACCCAGCCAAATGCGGGTGATTTTGTGTTGTGGCGGGTAAACTTGCTTCACCCACCGGCCACCGTGGCGGGTAAATAAAAATGACATACTTCAACCGGACGGCGTGAGGCGGTAATGCACCTTAACGTTGGTTGCGAACTGCCGTTAAAATACACGAAGAAGACGACGGCGGACACTTTTAGCGGAGGCACACCTTCAAAAAAATGTGTAATGTGTATATATAAACGTATACGTATAAACGTATACACAGCAGTAGAATTTCGGCGCGGGTATTAATATTAAAAACCAGTCATAAGGGTCAATTTTTTTTTTTTTTTTATGAGATTTATACATCATCTGAAAGCTGAATTCATTTCAGAAAAATCGTCTGTAAAAATTCATGATAGGACAATAATTGGCAGAGATACAACTATTGAAAATCTGGAATTTGAGGGTGCAAAAAAATCTAAATACTGTGAAAATCGCCTTTAAGTTGTCCAAATGAAGTTCTTAGCAATGCATATTACTAATCAAACATTAGGTTTCGATATATTTACGGTAGGAAATTTACAAAATATCTTCATGGAACATGATCTTTACTTAACATCCTAATAATTTTTGGCATAAAAGAAAATCGATAATGTTGACCCATACAGTGTATTTTTGGCTATTGCTATAAATATACCTGTGCTACCTAAGACACATATATATGAACATATTGAGATATTAAATTGAATAAAGTTAATGCTTAATTAATTAATAAAACGAGCAACTAAACTTTATTTAAATTTTAGTTTCAGTTTATTATTAATTTATTTATTGTGCAAGTGCAAGTACTTTTGACTACAATTTATTTTCCAGTGCAATATTTTTAGTTCCACAGCTGTATGTGTAAATCAAGAGCTCCTGTATGTAATATCACATCAGTAGTGCACCAGTGTGCCAGCGTCTTTTGAAATGACTTAGTAGTAAGGAGATGAATTTAAAACTCAGAGGTTTTGAAGAGCGCACTGCACAAGCCTCCTTCTTCCTGATGTT
>NC_133384.1:3845559-3867080 GCF_049309525.1 Garra rufa | reverse complement strand
CATTCTTAAAAATCTATATATGAATGTAATATATTGTAATATATTGTACATATGTATAATATGTATAATGTACAAATTTTTTATTATTTTTCAGTTTGAAGGATAAGGGCTGATCATCAGCTTTATTTGAATAGCTTTTACCAAATAACATGAATTTGTGCCAGTTATCCATACCTAAATGGATCAATATATGGTTAGTTATATTTAGTGTAGTGTTTTTGCCCATGTAATTAATTTTTGGGTCACAGCCCACTATCTGAGACTGTTTGGGATTCATTAAGTCTTCCGATAGCTCCCTGTGATATTTTTCGTCTTTAAAATGGAGTATGAAGGTTAATAGCTAAATGAGCTGAATGGCACAATATTACGCCCCTCTCTGCTCTAGCTCGTAGAGGGAGGCAGTGAAATAAGGCTGGAGTTTTAAACAACCTCCCATTTAAGAAAAACAATCCAGCAGTGCAGTTCACATTCCAGGCCTTACAGCGTGTTGACAGCATGAATCTGTGTTATCTGAAGTGCTGAAATGTAAGAACAGTTGACCCAGTGACAGCATCACCCTCCATCTGTGATTAATCTGGCAGGATTGTGAGTGTGATAGACGTTTGCGGGGGATTAGGGCTGAAGTGACGCCAGTGACCCAACAGCCAATAGATTACGAGCTTTTATAATCAATATTACTGTACAAGTTGTTTACAGTACATTAATTGGGGTTAAATCTAACCATGGTGTACTTGTGGAGCTTCAGTAGCTAGTTGGACTATAGCCGTTGGCAGTAAATCCCAATTAATGTAAAAAAAAAAAAAGAGTGGCCAGGACATAAAGTATCATTATTGCATATTATGCTCACTTATGCATCAGTGTTGAAAACAGTTGTGCTGCCTAATATTTGTGTGGAAATTGTGATTGAATTTGTATTTCAAAAGAACAGCTTTTATTTAAAATATGATTTTAGAATGTTGTGTCATCATAGTTCTTTATTGTCATTTTTGATTTTTGATTTGATTTTGATTATTTAGCAGCATGATTTAATGCATGCTGCTAAGTAAAAATTAATATATCAAAAAAATAATAAATAAATAAAAAATCGGGCTGACCCCAAACTTTTGATAGTACTTGATAATTTTTTTTTTTTTTTTTTAAATGGTGCACTTTTTTTTTACTTTATTTTGTACTGTATTTATTTATTTATTAAAAATATTTAAATAAAAATCTGGCTGAGCCCAAACCTTTGATAGAATTTAATAATGCATTATAATTTAATAATTAATAATAATATTTTTTTATTATTATTTAGGGTGCACTTTTTTAACTTCATTTATTTATTTATGTATTTATTCATTCATCTTTATTAATATATATTTTATTTTATTTAAAATGTGTACATTTTTTATTTAATTTTGTACTTTATTTATTTATGTATTTATTTATTTATTTAAAATAATAATAAAAAATCTGGCTGACCTCAAACTTTTGATTTTTATTTTATTTATTTTTTTTATTTTTATTTTATTAAGGTCCACTTTTTTACTTCATTTTTATTTGAGGTGCACTTTTTTTTACTGTACTTTATTTTATTTTATTAAAAATGTGCACTGTTTTATTTATTAATTAATTAATTTATATTAAAAATAAATAAATAAAAATCTGGCTGACCCCAAACTTTTGATAGTATTTAATAATAAATAATAAATTAATTATTGATAACAATAATTATTTTATTTTATTTAAAGTGCACTTTTTTAACTTTATTTATTTATTCATCTTTTAAAAAATAATTTAAAAATTTTATTTCATTTAAAAGGTGTACTTTTTATTTAATTTTTGTACTTTATTTATTGATTTATTTATTTATTTATTTAAAAATGTAAAAATAAAATCTAATTTTTATTTTATTTTATTTAAAAGGTGCACTTTTTTTTTTACTTTATTTATATTAAATAGAATTAAAAATAAATAAATACAAATCTGTCTGACCCCAAACTTTTGATAGTATTTAATAATAATTATTAATAATAAAATTATTTTATTTTATTGAAGGTGCACTTCTTTATTTATTTATCTTAATTTATCTTAAAATTACAAATTTTATTTTATTTAAAAGGTCCACTTTTTTTTTACATTATTTTCTACTTCATTTTCAAAAGAATTGCACATTACTAAGTTAAAACTACATAATAGTATGTTAAAAGTACATATTAGTACCTTTTTAAAAGCTACCGCCCCAGTGACAGATGTTATACCCTTTTTTTTCTGAGAGTCTACAGTGCGTACTGCTGTCACGGAATGTCCTGGCAGTGTTTTATTACACCTTTTCGCTGTTGCATTTCTGTCATTCGGTAAGAGAAGCCACAACCTTGAGTCACCTGACAGGGGATTACAACGTCTTCTGCCAAATTTACTGTGTTTGCAAAAGAAGAGATTTATTTTCAATGTCAGTTGACATTTAATCTAGTCAGCGGCCACAGGAATGCAGAGGAGTTCTCAGATGCTGTTTTCATTAGATTTTTTTTAACTAGTTTACTTTACTTCCTTTCCCCGTTCAGGAAAAAAAGTATTAGAATCCTTTTCTTTTGCGCGTGCATCTGTTTCAGTGAACATAAAGCGCTTTCGCAGTCTTAAGTGTGGAGGATTTTGGCGCTGTCAGAGTGTGGTGAATTAAGCCGTATTTCTGTCTGGCTGAGGGAGGATTTCGCTCTCTACTGATTCCACGGAGATCTAAATGAACACTGCATGAGAGTCTGTGTATCTGGTCCTGGAAATGATGTCATGTAAGATTCAGTTCACCCTAGAATCCTGTGCCCTTTGAACCCCAAAACCATTCTATTAGCTGAAGGAGCTTCTTAATGATTACTCTATTCAGTGCCAGACTAGAAATGATATGATATGATGGTTTTGAGTTAACATAGTTCAAAAGAACAGCATTTATTTAAAATAGAATTGTCTTGTCATAAAGTTCTTTACTGTCATTTTTGGCATTTAAAAATAAATAAATAAAAATCTGGCTGACCCAAACTTTTGATAGTACTTGATACTTAATTTTTTTAAATTGAATTTTATTTTATTTTTATTTAAAAGGTGCCCTTTTTTACTTTATTTTGTACTGTATTTATTTATTTATTTATTTATTTATTAAAATAATTAAAAATAAATAAATACAAATCTGTCTGACCCCAAAATTTTGATAGCATTTAATAATAAATTATAATTTAATAATTAATAATTCTTATTTTAATTTTAAAAACTTTTAACAGTTTTTTAAATGTATTGATTGATTTGATTTATCTTTATTAAAAATAATTTCCAATTTAATTTTTTTATTTTAAAAGGTGTACTTTATTTAATGTTGTACTTTATTTATTTATTAAAAATAATATTTTTTTATTTTTTTATTTTTATTTAAGGTGCGCTTTTTTACTTTATTTTGTACTGTATTTATTTATTTATTTATTTATTTATTTATTAAAATAATTAAAAATAAATAAATACAAATCTGTCTGACCCCAAAATTTTGATAGCATTTAATAATAAATTATAATTTAATAATTAATAATTCTTATTTTAATTTTAAAAACTTTTAACAGTTTTTTAAATGTATTGATTGATTTGATTTATCTTTATTAAAAATAATTTCCAATTTAATTTTTTTATTTTAAAAGGTGTACTTTATTTAATGTTGTACTTTATTTATTTATTAAAAATAATATATTTTTTATTTTTTATTTTTTATTTAAGGTGCGCTTTTTTACTTTATTTTGTACTGTATTTATTTATTTATTTATTTATTTATTAAAATAATTAAAAATAAATAAATACAAATCTGTCTGACCCCAAAATTTTGATAGCATTTAATAATAAATTATAATTTAATAATTAATAATTCTTATTTTAATTTTAAAAACTTTTAACAGTTTTTTAAATTTATTGATTGATTTGATTTATCTTTATTAAAAATAATTTCCAATTTTATTTTTTATTTTAAAAGGTGTACTTTATTTAATGTTGTACTTTATTTATTTATTAAAAATAATATTTTTTTTATTTTTTATTTTTTATTTAAGGTGCGGTTTTTTACTTTATTTTATTCAATGCACTTTTTTTACTTTATTTTATTTAAAAGGCACACTTTTTTACTTTATATTACTTTATTATATTATATATATTACTTTATTATTTATATTATTATTATATTAAAAAATAAATAAATAAATGGTCTTTTTATGATCTGCATGTGTTGTGATATGATGATTTTGATAGTTAAATATGATAGTTACTACTTTATTTATTTATTAGGGGTTCAAGCGCATAGCACTGAAACCCTAATGTAATTGTTAGAATGGCCAAGGATCAGCATGCTCCATGTAAAACTGATCATGCAGACCAAACCGTAAGTCACAGAGACTTAAAACTTAGAGGGATGGTAGTACATACACCGTCTACAATGTACACCAAATCTTGCCCCAACCGGCCTGATTGGGGCGTTACAGCGTTCAAAAGTACAAAATCGCTCATAACTCCACACCCTTTTGTCGCAGACTCAAGTGTGTCATGTTGTTAAATTTCCTTGGCTTCACAGACAAAACAAATGCCTCTGATTCATCTGTCACTCTTATTGTTTAGCGTTTTTTGAAAAACCTACTTTTGTGAACTAGTCCTAGGTTTTTCAGCCAATCGTAACCAAACTAGTGCAGGTAGATTCTCTGGGTCAATCGGAACAAAACTTATTGGGCCTTTCTGACTTACAGCCCCAAAGGTCTGTGAGAAATTTGAAAGAAATCGGCCACTGGGTGGGGAGGGGGGCCACATCGCATTTTTCAAGGGTGTAAACGATTGTATATTGCTCAGTTTTTCACATATACACACAATATTTGTATCCTATGGTAGACCTTCTTATTCCGAACAACTTTGCCTCTATAACCATTGCTGTCAATCAAATTGTTTGTTTCATGATTGAGAAGATGTAAAAAAAAAACTTATTTTTTGAACTAGTCTTAGGTTTTTTTTACTCAGACAGGAAAAAAATACTGCAGTGCAATTCTCTGGACTCTCTAGGTCAATAATTATCCAATAAAAGTTGAATTTTACCCTATAACAGGTAATGGCTATAACAGAGTTGTTAGAAAAGGGGCCTGTTCAAATATACCCAAAAGCCTATAAAGCCTAAATGAAAACTCAAAACTTCACGAAACCTGGTGAGCACATGAGACGGCTGATTCTAAACAAGCATGCAATGTTTTAGGGAGATCAGACCACAGCTGGTGCACTCATAACTGATTAAAAAACATCTTTTATCTATGGTTAATGACCTGCAAAAAAACCTTTTTTTATTTTTATTTGTATTTTTTTAACTATTGATTTAGGTTGATAAATAATATGTAATGTCTTTTTTTCTATGTAATTAAATGCCTTACAGGGCTGGAACCCTGACAATTGCTGCTTGCAGCTATTATTTATTTATTTATCGTTGATATATACATATAAACATTTATGATTTGATATTTTCAGTTAGTCTGCCAGTTTAAACTGATTAACCTGCTTATTTTTATAATTTTTGTATATGTTATTATAACTAATAATAATTGTTAATTTTTTTTTTTTTTTGAAAAAAAAAAAATTATAAAATTAATTTATTAATGATAATATTTATTAATAATAATGAATACAGTTTTTTACAAAATATATACTTTAATTTACTTTTTTTAGTATAATTGATTTATTAATGCAATTTATTTATTTATTTATTATTATATTTTTTTTGGTGTCTTTTTTATTTATTATGTGGTTTGTTTGTTTGTTTATTTATGAAAGTAATAATTCCAAGCCATGATATATTATATATATATATATATATATATATATATATATATATATATATATATATATATATATATATATATAATATTAGTCACATTTGAAGGGTTGGTAGGTTCGCTGTAACGTGCCTAACATAATATTTTATAGTCACAATATAGCCTGCCCTTAAGTGCCTTATCGCTGAAATAATAACTTGTTAACTCTCAGGTTTACACTATATAGTTTCTATTTTCTGCCTACTTAACTTATGAGCATTGTCTCGGTTACTTTTGCCTTCATTACTCATACAGGACAGTGCATTAATAATGCCACAATTTGCATGTGATGCAGAACAGTCACTGCACACCCAGCCATTGTTATGATAAGAGACCTTTGTCTCTGCAGTTGGTGGACTAAGTTGTCCTTATAGAGAAGCTTTTTGCCATGTATCCTGCAAAAGCAAGTGCGTTTGTGTGCACTAAAAGTTTCTGTGGTAAATCCAATGGGACTTTAAAATTGTCATTAGTTTCCTAATAATCACACTGATTACACAAAGGTCAGACCAAAATAATCCAATATGAAAAGAGACTTAGAGGACAGAGAGGGATGAAATGAATGTCTGCTTCAGACCACTCAGTCAAAGCAAGTGTGAAAATTGTCAGGGAAAGCATTTTAACGTCAGCGCTCTCAGCTCTAGTGAAGTGTAATGTAGGTTTCCAGATTTGACGTGCTTTTGTCGTGCTTCAAGAGCTCTGAACTGAGACATGCCGGTTTCTGACCTGCGTCTCTCGCTTTCTCTCCCTCTTTTTGTCTTTCTCTCTTGTTCTATAAATCACTTTCTCTTTATTCCTCTGCCCACGCTAGTGGCTTAAAGCCAAGGTAAGTGTACTTGTCCCATGACCCCTCCATTACTGATCAACTGATTCAATCTTCCCTTGTGATCCTGACACACATATTCATATTCCTGTGTTCATCCCTCCCTCATCATAACCTCATCATGTGCAGTAGTTGTAGATCAATAGATCAAAGTGATCTGTAATAGCTGTGTTATTAAAAGATTATTACATGTTTTAACACTTAATCAAGTACATAGGCAACTCAATCACACAGTTGCACATGTAATTGAATTTTGGCTTGCCAGACAACTTTAATTGTTTTCTTTCATAATCATCAGTTCAGTTTTGTTTGCACTTTATTTTTATAAATAATGTCTACTTTTTGAATATGTGATGAAGTGATAGTCTGCTATTAGTGAGGTTAATTTGAGCATTTTGAAACTCAAACTTTGGTTGAAATGTGTTGTTTTGTCTGGTAAAGCTCTCTTCTCATCTCCATTTCTTTAGTCTTGTTTATATAATCTGATGGCTCTGTTCGAATGCTTAAACGGATGTTTTGCTTGTCTGATCAGCAACATGGCAACAATCAGTCAATCAGAGGAGGAACTCTCTCCAGGACCAATCCCCCAACACAGAAACCTCCCAGCCCACCCTTGGCAGGACGAGGCACTCTTGGGTAAGATGCGATTTGCTTCAGTGTGAGAAGAATGAAAATGTTTCTGATTGGTATGATAAATCAGACAATAGTTTGACACAAACAGCTGTTTTAGTAGCACACAAATCATATTATTATTTATTATAAGTCTTGTTTATAATATTTTTTTCCTGTTGGTTTTGAATGCATATACAGGCGTAACACTCCTTATAAAACACTTGAGCCGGTGAAACCTCCAACAGTGCCCAACGATTACATGACGAGTCCAGCGCGCTTGGGCAGCCAACACAGTCCAGGACGCACTGCGTCTCTCAGCCAGAGACCAAGAACCCACAGGTAACATCAATCAATCAGTCAATCATTTACTCAATCAATTGGTTTTAGTACATTTGTATTATTATTATTATTATTATTATTATTATTATTATTATTATTATTATTATTATTATTATTATCTTTGTTGGTCTTGGATATTAATAATAAAATAATAGTTTGTTTGTTTGTTTATTTATTTATTTATTTATTTATTTATTTATTTATTTATTTCAAACCATTTAGAACATTTTATTATTATTATTATTATTATTATTATTATTATTTCATTATCATTATCATTATCATTATTATTATTATTATTACTATTATTATTATTATTAGTGTTAGTATTATTAGTTAATAAAACAAACAAACAGATAAATAAATGTTTAGTACATTGTTATTGTTATTTATTATTCATAAAATATTGTTTTAGTTAGTTTATTGCAAACGGTTTATTTTAATACTGTTGTTGTTAGTGTTATTAGTGTTATTAATAAAATATAAAAATAAAATAAATGTTTTAGTACATTATTATTAGTAGTAGTAGTAGTAGTGTTAGTTATTAATAAAATAAAATATTTTTCATTTATTTAATTTATTTGTTGCCATCAGTTTAGTACATTTTAATTAATACTGTGTATTATTATTAGTAGTAAGTTGTTGATATGATGAGTATTAATAAGAATTTATTTATATATTTGTTTATCTTTCTATTCTTTTGGCACATTTTATTTAATACTGTGTAAAACTACTATTACTAATAATAATTATTATAATTGAAATAAATAAATGTTTTAGTACATTTATTATTATTATTATTATTATTAGTAGTAGTAGTAGTAGTAGTAGTAGTAGTAGTAAAATGTTTGTTTATATTTATATTATAGATTATATCTATCCAATATTTTAGTACATTTTAATTTATTATTTTAATTAATTAATTTATTTATTAGTAGTAGTAGTAGTAGTGGTGGTGTTAACAAAGTAAATGTTTTAGTGCTTTATTATTATTATTATTATTATTATTATTATTATTATTATTATTATGTTTTAGTACATTATTATTATTAGTAGTAGTAGTGTTATTAATAATAAAATGTTTATTCATTTGTTTATGTATCAGTTTATCTAATATTTTAGTACATTTTTATTGATACTGTATAATTATTATTTATTTTTATTAAAAATAAAGAAATGTTTTAGTGCATTATTATTATTATTATTATTATTTAGTTTTATTAAAAATAAGTAAATGTTTTAGTGCAATATTATTGTTATTATTATTATTATTATTAGTGTTAGTGTTATTAATAATAAAATTATTTAATTTATGTATTTATCTGTTTAATTAATACTGTGCAATTATTATTATTAGTAGTAGTAGTAGTAGTAGTAGTAGTGTTATTAATAAAAAAAGAAATTTGTTGTTATTATTGTTTGTATTATTATTATTAGTCTAAGAAATAATAATAAAATAATAGTTTAATTCATTTAATTTGAATAATTTTGTTTGGATTATTTGCCCAAAACACTGCGTATGTAATATGTGCAAGGGTTTTACTCATGAATCAGATTTTCTCTCTTAATTTGGTCTTTTTCCACTTCTCTTTTCCATCAGCCTCCACAGTTTGTGTTTTTGAATGTCACAGCATATTTGACTTCCTCTAGGGGATCCAACAATTTTGCTCATGATCTTCATTGTGTTAACATCTAAATGACAGACCTGATCCGGGGGTTTCTAAATGTTCCCAGTGTGCAGTCTGTACTCTTCACACCCACACGTCTAACATCTGTAAATAATGTCATCACACCAACTCACACCACAACCGTGGTGTGGCCAGCGGGACCAGAGGGAATAACCCCCTCATCCAGCCGCATACAGCATTTACTAAACACAGTCAGGACTGCAGCAGTGCATGTGCAGAATGGCTGAATGAATTGGCCTCATTAGTTAATGCTGACCGTGATGCCATAAATAATACACAACTTTTCATTTGGGTAAATAGTGGCGCCACACACCAGCTTTTTCGAGACTGGCCTGCTGAATCCATCAAATTGATAGTATTAAAGATTCCAAACCTTTCTTCATGAAAAACTGATTTACTTACAAATTTACTTAGGGGCCATTTACACAGTTTCTCTCTCTTTTTTTTTTTCAAGAAATTTTTTTTTTTGCAGTAGAATAAGGAGAAAAAGGCAAGGTCTCAAGATTTTAAGAAGTTTAACTTCTTTTAACTTGTTCAGTGTGTTATACATAGAAAAGCAATGAAAAAGTAGAGCAGTTGTGCAGAAAAGTAGCAGCAGAACTTTCTATCAATCAGGATTTTCATAAACATGTTTCTTGAGCACCAAATATTAAAATAGTTTCTGAGGGGAAAAAAAATCAGTTTTGCAATTAGAATTTTTTGTTTGTATTTTGTTTCATTTTATAATATATTAACATAGAAAAGTTATTTTAATGTATTTTTGATCAATTAAATGCAGCCTGGTGCTCATTAAAAACAATAAAAGCAAATTATGTAATAATTTAAATAAGTTAAAAAAGCATTAAAAATAAATAAATATTTTTGAATTGTTTTATGAAAAAGAGCGATGTAAGACAACAGAGATCCATTGTTTTAATAGTATATAGTTACATTGATTTATCTTGTAATGCATTTTATAAAAGCTGTTCTTGAGTACTGACATGTAGCCGACAGTATCAGCCGCATCGCTTCTAGCAGCGTCAGCGATTTGTGTATGCGCTGCTTATGTGTAATTAAGATGAAGTATGATTCCATGTCTCTACCTGAGCCATTATCTGCTTTCCAGAAGCGTTCACTGCTGCTTATTCAGCTCTTTTTATGCTGCCTTCGTCTGAACCGAATTGAGCTCTTTGGGTGCCCGACGCATTATGGGTTACGACAGTGTCAGTGAAACATTTTTGTTTCTCTAAGATTAAATTTATAGATGAACATAGTGAGGTCAAATAATGATTACGATAGATAATGTGTGCGTAATATTTAGATTTTCACTGAATCAGATCTTTCTACATAATGGTCATGCTGCATGGTTCAGTTTCCTCTCTTGTTAGAAGCAATTGATTTCTCTTAAAGCTCAGAACTAAATGGAACAGGCTGTGTGACGATGAGAGGAATATTCTGATTATGGATACGCTTAAAATTTGTGACTGTAAAATCTCATAGCGTTAGACATACAGTGTCCTCCATTAATATTGGCACCCTTGGTAAATATGAGCAAAGAACTTTCATTCAAAAAATTCACAAAATTCTAACCTTTCATTGAGGGAAAACAATGGAAACTGGGGCGGAAATCTCATTATTAAATACATTTTTTTTCTCTAGTTCACGTTGGCCACAATTATTGGCACCCCTAAAAATTTGTCTAAGTGAAATATCTCTGAAGTATATTCTCATTCATTATTACAATTTTTTAGCACTCCACTGTGGCTATGAGTATATAATTGTCCAGTCATGACTTTGTGTTCAACAGGATTATAAATAATGAGGAACGCAAAGGCCAAATTCCCTTAATCATCCATCACAAGGAGTAAAACCAAAGAATGTAGTTCTGATGTGCAGAACAAGACTGTTGAGCTTCACAGAATAGAAAGTGTCTGTAAGAAAAGAGCTAAAGCTTTGAAAATCCCCATTCCCACCATTAGGGCAATAATTAAGAAGTTCCAATCAACTAAAGATGTTACAAATCTGCCTAGAAGAGGAAATGTGTCTATATCATCCTAATACATGGTGAGGAGGAGACTTTGAGGAGCCAAAGACTCTCCAAGGATCACAGCTGGAAAATTGCAGAGATTAGTTGAGTCTTAGGGTCAGAAAGCCTAAAATAAAATGATCAAACAGCCCCTACATCACCACATGTTGTTCCAGAGGGTTTCAAGAAAAATCTTCCTGGCTCATCCAAAAACAAACTCTAGCATATTCAGTTGTCAGACACGACTGGAACTTCAAACAAGACTGGCTTCTATGGTCAGATGAAACTAAAAAATAAGGTTTTTGGCAACAAACTCTCCAGATGGGTTTGGTGCAAACAGGGATGAAAAGTACCCCATGCCCCATGGTTAAAAATACTGCTGGGTCTTTAATGGTGTGGGCCTATTTTTCTGCCAGAGGTCCTGGACATCTTGTTCAGATACATGGCATCATAGATTCTGTCAAATACCAGCAGATAAAAAAATCTAAACCTGACTGCCTCTGTTAGAAATCTTATATGGGCTGTGGTTGGATCTTCCATCAGGACAATGATCCAAAACAAACATCAAAAGTAACACAAAAAATGTGTCACTGAGCACAGAATGAAACTTGTGCCATGGCCATCCCAGTTCCCTGACCTGAACCCTGTAGAAACTGAAGAGAAGAAGCACCAACATGAAGCTGGGAATCTGAAGGATCTGGAGAGATTCTGTTTGAAGGAATGGTCTCTGATCTTTAGTCAGGTGTTCTCCAAACTCATTAGACATTGTTGGAGAAAACTCAGAGCTGTTATTTTGGGAAAAGGACGTTGAAATAATTGGGTGCCAATAATTGTGGCCAACCTGAACTAGAGAAAAACATTTATTTCATAATGAGATTTCACCCCCTAGTTTCCATTGTTTTACTTCAGTGAAAGGTTTGAATTTTGTTTTTGTTTTTTTGAATGAAAGTTCTAAAGGATAAACAATGCAGGTTTTTTTTCACAGCCACCTTTGCTCATGTTTAAAAAGGGTGCCAATATTAGTGGAGGGCACTGTATTTATTGCTCATTTTAAAGGGCCTTATTTGAGTAACATCTTTGGTTTGGGATTTTGGCGTAGTGTGTCTAACATTTTAGCCATGGATTCTCAATGCATCTAAAATAAAATAAAATATAGAACAAATGGAATATATAGAATAAAATATAAAATGGAAATAAAAAAAAAGATGAGAATGATATATGAGTCGGTCAGATGACTAGATATCATACATATCAGATTTTTAAACCACATTTAAAAGTTGTGTTCCCTAAAAAAAAAAAAAAAAAAAAAAAACAGATCTCAAGTTTATCAATATTTTGACAACCCACAGAACAGCTAGTTAAAAAAAAAAAAAAAGATGTAGTTTTGAGCTTCTCTAGTTAAAAGCAGATCATTCTCTCAATCCTAGCGTTCAGACAATTAAACGAAGAAGACTCTGTGCTGGAATAATGAGATCTGTTGCAGTGCAGTGTGGGACTCCCTGCTGCTCTGGTTTCTGTGGAGCTGCATGGACTCCGAGCAGACACAGAGGATCGAGGCTGATTCTAAAGCTGTGCCCATGTGGGGGTGTAACACTGATGCAATGATGCTCATAGCACCAGTGTTGAATAATCAATGAAACGATCTGTGTTGAACGTATGCATAACCACGTATGGATATAGATATAGTAGTACCATGTATCTCAAAGGCAAGTGCATATCTAGGTCACTTTACCATGCAAGCCTGTGATATTCAGAATGGAAAAACAGCTTACTACTTATTGGATACTACACTAAATACTATGTACTGCTTACTGTTAATTTATATTATACTGTTAAATATTATGTTAAACAGTACGCATAATGTAATGAGAAATGTTTCATCCTCTTTATCATGATCTCATTGTGGCATCAAGTGATATGTAGTGCTGCACAGTTAATTGAAATAAAACAAATCACGATATGGCTTAGTGCAATTATCGAAATACAAAGGCTGTGATTTATTCAAGTTAATATATTTAGCATGTTTCAGAGTGAATCAGAGCACTGTGTTCGTTTACACGCTGACAGCTTATGATCCAGTGTTTTCAGTCTCTCATGAGTATATGCAATTTTTTTTTTTGCCCTGTTAATAATATAGTGCCTTGCGAAAGTATTCATACCCCTTCGTTTTTTCACATTTTATGTTGCTGCCTTACGTTAAACTGTTTTAAATTACTTTTTTCCTACATCAACACATACATGCACCATAATGACAAAGCAAAAACAGAATTGTCACAACTTCATAAGTTTATTAAAAATAAAAAAATAAAAAATAAGTACATTGCATAAGTGTTCATACCCTTAACTCAGTACTTAGTTGAAGCACCTTTACAGCCCCAAGTCTTTTTGGGTCTGATGCAACAAGATTTGCACATTAACATTTGGCAATTATCTGCCATTCTTCGCCTCACCTCTTCATCTCTCAAGCTCTGTCAGCTTGGATGGGGTCTGGCAGACATTTTCAGGTTTCTCCAGAAATGGTTCAAACCCAGGCTGTGGCTGGGCCACTCAAGAACATTCACAGAGCTGTCTATAAGCCACTCTTGCTGTGTGCTTAGGTTCATTGACCTGTTGGAAGGTGAACCTTCTGCCTAGTCTGAGGTTCTAAATGCTCTGGACTGGGTTTTCATTAAGGCTCGATATTTTGGTGCTTTGAGCTTTTCTTCTACTCTGAAGAGTCCCTCAGTCCCTGCCGCTGAAAAACAGCCCCACAGCATTAGACTGCTACCAGCACACTTTTCTTTTGAGATGGTACTCTTCAAGTGATGAGCAGTGCCTGATTTCCTTCAAACATGATGCTTGGAATTGAGGATCATCAAACCACAGAATCTTGTTTCTCACAATCTGAGGGTCCTTTAGATGTTTTTTTGCAAATTCCAAGAGTGTTTTCCTGTGTCTACCCTGAGGACAGGATTAAGTCTTGCCACACTGCCATAAAGCCCAGATCAATGGAGTGTTGCAGTAATGTTTGTCTTTTTGTAAGTTTCTCCCATCTGCATATATGATCATGGAGCTCAACTAGAGTGACCATCAGGTTCTTGGTCACCACTCTAGCCAAGGCCGTTCTCCATCCATTGCTCAGATTGACCAGGAGGCCAGCTCCAGGAAGAGTCCTGATTGTTTCAAACTTCTTCCATTAAGGGTAACGAAGACTAAATGCTTCTGTGAGCCTTCAATGCAGCAGATTTTTTCTGAACTCTTCCCTAGATGCGTGGCTTGATGTAATCCTGCCTCTGAGCTCTTTTTTTTTTTCTTTTTTTTTTTTTACGTGAGGGCTTGGTTTTTGCTCTGAAATGCTTTTTCAGCTGTTAGGCCTTTTTAAGATTTGTGTGCTTTTTCAAATCAATTGAATTTGCCACAAAGTTCACTCGATGTGTAGTAGCATCTACAAGCAATATTAATGCTCCTGAGCTAAATTTCAACTGTGCCAGATAAGGGTATGAATACTTATGCAATGGAATCATTTAGGTTTTTTATTTTTAATAAATTTGCAAAGATGTTAAAACTTATTTGCTTTACCCTTATGGTGTAAAAAGTGTAGTTTGATGTGGAATAGGGTATGAATACTTTCGCAAGGCACTGTATATCGCATTTGTATTTTATGTATTTATGTGCTATCTTCTGGCAAGTCCCATCAAATGAGCTGAAAAAAGATAACTGTTAACATTGCTGTCACCTTGGAAGTCAAATTTCATTGTGGGATGCAGTATTCTGTTTTGTAGTAGATCAGTGTAATGCATACTTCATAAATACTATGATATGTACTATAGTATGCTAAGAACCTCCTCTCTTTCTCTGTAGTGGCAGCAGCGGGGGCAGCGGCAGTCGAGAGAACAGTGGCAGCAGCAGCATCGGAATTCCCATCGCTGTGCCGACTCCCTCCATTCCCAACTCAGTCCCAGGTGAGCTACAGCCCACATATACAGCCGCTGCACAAGCGCACCTTTTTAAGCACAATGTCCTACAGGTTAGGGCCAACCTGAGAATTAGACATACTCTCCCCATGTGCGGTATATCCTGTTCTCCAGAGTAAGAAATGGAGCAGGATTAGCTGCTCACTGTATGCCTACAGCTTTCATGGCCTGATTTTTCCAGCTAAAGGTTTGTTAAAGTAGGCCACTACACTGCGCCAAGGACAGGTAGAAATAGAGAGGAAGTGGGAAACTCCAAAGGGTGGTCTGCCTGCAGAGAACGGGGGAAAAAAGAATGAAGTTTAGTAAGAAAAGAGGTCACTGTCCTGTTCTCCTTCGAGATACCTGCTGGAGCCAAGAGGAATAGAAATCCCCCCCTCCATCCCTCCTGAATCCTTACAGTCACCATAGCAACGCTGCATCAGCACCACTGATTTACTTTTCCTGGATTAATGTTGACAAGATCTTTGAATGCAGCGTTTCTGTCCTTGTGCCCTTTTCTGTTTGTGTGTTTGAATGTTAAAATGTAAGGTTTTTCTCTAGGTTTTTTTTTTCCAGGCTTCGATAAAGGACTGTTTTGGCATCCAAAACCAGTGAGCTACCTGCCTAGGCAACATTTTAAGAGACACTTCTATTGCAAAGACTGTACCAGAAGTTTTAGCCCTTATTAAGGACGTGACACACCAAGCCGATGGTCAGCCATCTGGCCGTCGATGAGCTCAGTTTTTGCAGTTTGTTGAACCACGTTGATGGCTTTTTGGTCAGTTGACCATGTTGAGTTGGCATCAAGCAGTCAGTGAGAGATCACTCTGATGGGCTGTTCAGCTTAGCAAACCAGTGAACAAGAAAAACTGTAAAAGCAAGCAAATAACAAAGTCAAGAGTGCATACAGAGATGGCTCTTCTGGTTTTACATATTCATCTTACCTGTGCATTCCAATGCAGATATTTTCATGATAACATAGCCATTTGGAATGCAAAAAGAGAAGGGTTTTTTTTGCTAGCTATTTGATAGCAAAAAATGATGGGACCACTGATCTATATAATGACTGGATTGCTCATTGCGTTCTAAACTGCCGTTAGGCAGTGAAGCCACCGGAAGTGTTCTATTCGCCATCTTACTATTCCCTACCTGCAGAGAGCGCCATTGAGTCACATGTAAATTGCTGACCTAAAATCACCCGATTTGAAGCGTATCTTTCACACAGGATTAGTTTTTAGGATATGTGTATGTAAATTAATTTTTACTTAAGATGTTTTCTGGAATGTTTATGGTCTTTTCGGGCGGGATAAGCGATATATTGAAATCGTTTTGGTGGGCGTGTCAGCTGCGCACTTGCAGAAACAGGTAACTGATCCAACACTAAATATATTTCTTTATGTACCTAATTATGCAGGAAATAATACACAGTACCTTATATCTGGTATTAGTATCTGAAATTGATTCGATTATACAGTAAATAATACAATACAAGTATCTGTTACTACATTGCTCGTTATATTGAAATTCAAATCTTTGAAATAAAGCTTATGTCTTTAAGTCCGTACCATTTGTAGTCAGCGGTGTTCTCCGAGTCATGGTGTGTATTTTTAATTTGCATGATTGAGCAACATCTATTTCAGACTCTTCAGATCAGCAAATTCTGTAATGATTTACTAACATTACCGTTTCCATCTGAGTAAAATGCTGTGTATGTTGAATTCATTATTAATTTAACGAACAAATCATTACCTGCTTCAAAATGAATAACGTTACTGTTAAATATTGTTGAAACATGCACTTAGTCTACTGTACGAATATAAACAACAAAATGACATAAACCGTGAATAACTGTACCAGGCCCGGTTCTACGGGGGTGCTTGAGGGTGCTAAGCACCCTCAAACGAAATCAATAGCACCCTCAGTTAAAGCTGTAATAATGTCATTTTATTGCAGATTTAGATAACAATCCAGTGAGTAATCATTAAAAAAAAACATTTATTTTTCTGCTGTAAGCATTAAAACAATGCCCTGCCATATTGTAACGCATCAAAGCAGTCAATTAGAGCGTTGCATTTCAGCCTCGGCCGACTAGCCCGACTTTTTTACACCTCTAGTTGCTGGGCTTCAGGCCAATTTTCACGTCAAAGTTCAGAGGCGGACGGGCACCGGTTTTATCTGTTTTAGGTTTCTCCTTATTTTAATATTTTAGACATCCATAAATTATGGTGAAGAAAAAAATGCCGCGCTGGTGGAAACAACAGGAGACTTCACTTTCGGTTTCACTTTCGAGACCGTTACAGACGGCAGCGCAGCTGGAACAGATCCGCGCTCAAGCACACAATATGCTGAAAATTGCCACAAAGGTAAATAAATAACACTGAATGTGTCGGGCCGGAAAGAGTAAAGCTTATTTAAATTATATATTAATAAACTAGTGTATTCTGAGTCAGTGTAACAAAAATCCTTTTTGGACGCGCCTTTAAAGAGAAATTTATCTTTTCGGATTACATAATGAGAGAGTTTTTGTTTTCTATTTGTTTTATTTCGTTAAGTAATAATTTAAAACTATTTTATACGTTTTTTTTAAGTGCACACAAATAAAAGTACACCCTTTACAGTACCGAATGATGTATTAACCTACTCTTACCTTTGTGAGCAAAAATGACAGATAATTTTAAATTGCTTCCACTGAAAAAAATGCACTGGCGCCCATGTCCTGTGTCTTCAGCTTCCACTCTCTGCACAAACTATTGGATATGCGCCTAATACCGCACATTTATCTCTAGGTTTAACGTTTAAACTAACATTGTTTTATACTTGAACTATTTCATATCTATAGATTTTATGCAAATCGTGATGATTTGAGTAGGCAAACTGATCAAATTAACAGACTGATTAGTCTACCCCTGGGCGCTGTTCCTTAAAAATAATAATAATAAAATAAAATAAAAACGTATATTTTACGAACAAAAATGCTCCAAACGTTTTTTTTCTAAATTAAGTTAATAAAAAAACGAAAGTATAATCAATTTGCCATTACATACAAAATTGAAGTATTTTGATTTTAAAATAGCAACGCGCGCCATCAGTGTCGCGCCCTAATGTCGACTATGATGGTATAATGTTAGAGCACCCTCATTAATTTAGGGAGCACCCTCAGTGATTTAGTTCTGGAACCGGGCCTGAACTGTACTGAGATCGTATTTGTTTATCTGATGTACGCGACTGTAATGTACGTTAGGCTATGAACGTACATTTTTAATAAGCAGAGGGAATTCCCAACATTAACCGTTTACATGCTTAGGACGTTTGCATTGTAAAATTGTACAGTGAGACTTCAGGTATAAAAACACTGACTTGTTATGTGATGTTTTCTCAATAAAATCGTATAGTTTCCTATTCATTCAATGGAATGTATGCGAATACTAGGGAATACTAATATGGCGGCGCGGTGGATTCACTTTTATGACGTCATGAGCAATCCAGTTCTCTATTATAGATCAGTGGATGGGACCTATCTACTCACACCTTGTAGCTATGAGAGGAATATTTCCTGATCATAAATTTAGGGGTGTAGTTAAAATCAGTCTCAGCGAATGGACTAAAAAATACGCTGCGGGACATGCAGTTTGCACCAGTTCTGTAGAATGGCCCATATACAAAAAGATGGCATAGAAAAGTGCATAAGTACACAAATTGGGACGCACCTGTAAACTTGTTGTTGAGCCAACAACACAATCTGGTGGTCTATGACAAAATAAACGTATATAATTCATACACTAGAACAGTGGTTCTCAATTACAGTCCTCGCGACCCACTGCTCTTCACATTTTGTATGTACCTCTTATCACTTCCGACATTTATTCTATTCAACTGTTTGCGCCCTGTTAAGTGGACTTCCAGTTTGAACGGAGCATATGTTCATCCATTCAAAGGGCAAAAAAGTGTGGAGTTCTCCAAGACTGGAATTGAGAACCACTCCACTAGACGATGGGGTACTTAATTTGGGACACAACTTAGTTTTTAGTCGGGTCTCCCATGTACTTTACTTACTGCTTTCCATGTAGAATTTTCCAGTAGTCATATATACAAGGTTACAGAATGCAGCCTTAAAAAGAAAATCACTGGGTTTTGGAAAATAGCTGCGATAGTAATGAATGAAATGCCCTCAAGATGTGCTTTTTCTTATATATTGGTTCTGACCCCGCAGCCCCACCCTCATGGGCTGCTCCCCCTGGAGCTCCTCCCCCAGCACCCCCTCCTCCACCCCCCCTCCCCGGCCAGGTCCCACCAATGCCAGCCGCTGCTATAGGTGAGCCCTTTCCCCAATTCCATCGGCACCAGTGCAAAGTCCGTCCCGGACAACACCAGCGTTTACGTCCCACCGTCCACCTGTCTGTATGTGGGGCTTCAGCTTGGGTCACAGAATTGTTAAGATCTGGGTTTGGTGGTGGTGATGGTGTTTTTTTTTTTTTTGTGCTGCTTCAGTATAAATCAGTGCACTGTGGAGAAGTCTCTGAACCGCCTGAAAGTATTTCCTATAATTTGGAAGAGGTGGATTATTAGTAGTATTAGGTAACAGCAAAAAAAAACTGTAGGTTTAAAGGATTAGTTCACTCCTGTTACTTTAGTTGAAAAGAGTATGGCAAGCCGTTTTAGCCTAAAATATACTAAGTGTTACTCGTTGTAATTGCTTTTTTACTAGTAAGAATTGAATTAGAGGGCTCTATAATTTAATTCCTACTAGTAACAATGCCAATTAGAGAGCTCTCTAATTAAATTCTTACTAGTAACAATATTAACTAAAGAGCTCTCTAAATCAATATTTACTAGTAATAATTCCAATTAGAGAGATCTCTAATTCAGTTTTTACTAGTAACAATTCCGATTAGAGAGCTCTCTAATTTAATTATTACTAGTAAAATTGCAATTACAGAGCTCTATAATTAAATTTTTACTAGTAAAAAACACATTAAAGATATGTTTAATTGCAGAGCTCTGTAATTGAATTAAAAAGCTCTCTAATTCAGTTCTTACTAGTAACAATTGAATTAGAGAGCTCTCTAATCAGAATTCTTACTAGTAAAAACTGAATAAGAGAGCTCTTCAATTGGAATTATTGCTAGTAAAAAAAATATTTAGAGAGCTCTCTAATTGTAATTGTTACTAGTAAAAATTCTGTTGTAGAGCTCTGTAATTTAAAATGAATGGAAGTCAATGGAGACATATGACTAGTAAAAATTAATTTGTAGAGCTCTCTAATTGGAATTGTTACTAGTAGGAACTGAATTATAGAGCTCTCTAATTGAATTGTTACTAGTAAAAATGCAATTATGACGAGTAACGCAGAGTGTATTTTAGGCGAAAATGGCTTGCCATAAAAGAGTCCATTATTGTCCATGTAGTTGACTTCAATGGGAGCGGGTTGAAGGTCTAAATTGCAGTTTCAGTGCAGCTTCAAAAGGCTCTACAGCTAAGATCCCAGCTAAGAAATAAGGTTCCTGTCTAGTCAAAACATTGGTCATTTTGTGAAAAAAAAAAAAAAAATTTGATATGCTTTTTAACCACAAATGCTCGTCTGGCACTAGCTCGTATTACACATTACGTTGGAAAGGTCACGCTTGACGTAAACATAAGTCCCGACCCAGTGTTTACAACGCAAACGTGCAAAGAAAGTCAAACGCTCTTTACAAACAAAAGGTAAAACAATGCATTTTGAAGTTGGAGGAGAAAATGAGATGAGTTTTTCACCCTACCCTACCTTTTTGAAATGTAGTACACAGACGAAGAGCTAACAACATGTGACCTTTCCAGCGTAATTACGTAATGCGTGAAGTCAGAGACTTCCTCACTACAAGTGCTTTAGAAAGATCCACTGTTTTCCTGCTTTGCATCTTCCTAATGTTATGTTACCTGATGTATTAACATGATGATATGCGGTATTAATCAACATCTTATCCCATAATTCTGTTCAGTAGAACAGGTTGTTTCACTGGCTCCATCGGGACACAGCTGGAATGAGATGTTTGTGTTGTGTTTATATCATGTCACTGGTGAAGGCTCATGGTGCCACAGTGATGTTTGTCCTCTGTGTTTGTTATACGCTTGGTTCCGGCCATCACTATCAGGGAGAGCGTGTCTCTCTAGGGCTTCTAAGTTATCTGCCACTGTCAACAGGAAGTGTCCCTATAGAGGAAATCCCTTCTGCCCTGGCAGTGTAAACATATGCAGGACTATGCTACAACTCACATAAACAACTCAAAAACCTGCTACTCTTTT
>NC_133384.1:3827452-3845059 GCF_049309525.1 Garra rufa | reverse complement strand
ACCATATATTTTTATAATTATTAATATTAAAATTGTTAATTGTTACAATTATTATTGTTATTATTAAAATGTTACTTAACAATTTATTATTATTATTATTGTTATATTCAAGAAAAACATTATATTAACATCTATGCATATCATGTAATTTATATTGCATAAAATGTATGTTATATTTTTTGAGTAATATAAAAATAATTATTGTTATTATATAAAAAAAGCAACATCTTTATATTTATGAAACAATTATCATGACATTTATATTGCATTAAATGTATAATATATTTTTGAGCAATAATAATAATAAAAGAATATTATTATTATATTCAAGGAAATGTTATTAATATGTATATTTATGAAACAATTATCATGTAATTTATATTGCATAAAATGTATATTATATTTTCTAGTTATTTTTTTATTTTACTATTTATTAACATAATTATTAAAATAATGATGTTGTTATATTCAAAAATATTTTTTATTAACGTGTATTTATTCAAATAATTATCATGTAATTTATATTGCATAAAATGTATATTTTGAGTAATAATTATTGAGTAATTAATATACAGTGTGTGTGTGTGTGTGTGTGTGTGTGTGTGTGTGTGTGTGTATATATACAGGGTTCGTACGGGTGCTTGAATTCCTTGAAAATGCTTGAATTTTAATGTAGTGTTTTCAAGGTTTGAAAAATGCTTGGATTTTGGATGAAGTGCTTGAAAGTGCTTGAATATGCAGTTGCATCGGTTTCATATTAATTCGCTTTCATACTAAATAGTTATTTTTTGTTATGCTTATAATATGTAAAAGAAAGAAAAGAAAAAAACAGCTCCGCTCGAGTGTGCACGTGAGGCTGTAGTGTGATCTGCCGGTCTTTCTTGATGCGCGCCCTCTCATCAGAGGCCGTAGATAAAACAAACCAGTTATTAGGAGGTTGTTGCATCAGTCCTCGATGGCTTGAAAACGACAAATAAGAATTATGTTTAAAACGAGAATTTGGGGATCGCAAAATTGCCAGCCCGATGTCCCGGGGCTATTGTGTTTTCCAGTCGGGCTACTAAAATGTTTCACCGGACTATCTTAAAGTAGAGGGCTCGTGCGGGTCATTACAAACTCATCAATTTAGCCGTATCAAGTTAAGGCCATAAAAAGTTTTAAATGTATTAAATAGTATGAGAAAAGGCTTAATTAGAAGTTTAAGAGTTAGGGACAGAAATACGAGAATCGATAGGGCTTGATTAAAACTTCAAAAGGCAATGATGTCATATTGAATAAACATACACACTGTACGTTTCAAAGTCAAAACGCGGCACGGATGTCTTTATATGAATGTATCTGAAGGGAACCGACTGTCCTCAGAAACGTGTCATTGGCATTTTCATTTCATGCCTGATAAAACTGCGTTAATGCTGATTTGTGTACAGCCCTTACTAGGAAACCGTAGAATTCCAGCACTCCTAAAGCGCCCCCTCATGACAGGGAAATGAATTTGCGAATATTCAGCTGTTTAGTAAGATTATTACAAATATTGGCCTATGTTTTTATGCAGTATACACATAAGAGTTGTAAATGTAAAAGAAGTTAGGTGCTTTCTAAAAATCTAAACAATTAAGACAGTAATATTTATGTTTTAAATAAATTATACTTGATATATCCATTTTAAAGGTATAAAGGCTGAAATGCCATTGTATAAGATGTTCTGTTTTTGTGAAAATCTGAATTATAAATCATGTCATTTTATGGCTTAATGTTACTGTACATTGTTCAACCCCACTACGGTGTTCATTTTACTTGTGCAGCTCTTAAAGGGTCATAAATTGCCTTAAATTGATATTTAAAAATTCTGAAGATACACTGTAAATAGTGAAAAAAAAATACCTTGATATTTGTGAATAGAAAATCAGATAGGAGTCTAAATGTCAATCAAAAATATTTTCAATGTTTAAAAATGTTGAATGTTGGTCTTTTTTCATTTGGGCCAGTTAAATTTTATTATTAATTTTATAGTGTCTTTTTGACTACCTTTTAGTACTTTTAGGCTGAAATGTGAAATGTATTGGTGAAAAGCCTTCAAGTTTTAGGAATTTAGTTTATCATTTTTTTTTTTACAGTCATTTTATACCAGTCATTAATGTGTTACCATAGACATTGCCCTACTCCACTCATACAGTATTACTTTTATTTGTGCAGGTCTTAAAAAGCCTTTAAATTTTATTTTTAAAATACTACAGATACTCAGTAAATTATATTAATTATATATTTTAAATTATATAATTTGTATACTGAATGTTGACTATTTATATGGGGCAATGTTATATGCAATCTAGACAGTTGTTTTTTAATAGCACAATAACATCTGATTTAAAATTAAGAACTCATGTATGTGAATATGTAATTTACCACAGTGCTGGAAAATCTTGAAAATGCACCTTGAAAGTGCTTGAAAAGTGCTTGAATTTTACTTTGGAAAAGGTGTAAGAACCCTGTATATATATATACATGTATATTTGTGTGTGTGTAATTTATTTTTATATTTTATTTTTTACTATTTATTATTAGCATAATTATTATAATAATTATTATTATATTGTATATATATATATATATATATATATATATATATATATATATATATATTTTTTTTTTTTTTTTTTTTCTTTCTTTTTTTTTACTATTTATTATTAGCATAATTATTATAATAATGATTATAAAAGAAATAATAATAATCATTATTACATATTATATTGAATTATTTATTTTATTAAGATTTTATTTATTAAAATCTGTGTATATTTATTTAAATATCATGTAATTCGTATTACAAATAATGCATAGTTATTAATTTTATTATTACTAACCATTATTTTATGTATTAGAATCATTTTAAATTATTTATAGGATATTTATAATAATTATTAACATTTGTATGATTAGTTAACATAATTAACTGGTTATTAATAATACATTCATCAGTAATAATAATACATGAAATAGTTACATGCTATTAAATAAAATGGTATAATAATAATAATAATAATAATAATAAAGCTAAATATTTTTTTAATATTATATTGAGGATTTATTTTATTAACATCAATATATATTTAATAAAAATTATATTTTTATTATGTAATTTATGTAGCATTTATTATTAATGTAATTATTCAAATAACAATAATAATAATAATTGAAGCAATGTATTAACATTTCTGTTATTAATATTCATGTATTTATTTATTATAATAATAATGTATTAGAATAATTTTTAATTATAGGATATATGTTAATAAATTAACATGTAACTTCTTATATTTAATGAAATTATTATTTATATATTTATCAGTAATAATAATATTGATCAACAAAAATATAATGGTTATGTTATTACATAAAATAGTATAATAACAATAATAATCTTTTTATTGAACATCGGTGTCTTTTAGCATATTGTCATTGATTTAATAACTGATATTTCCCTCAACTTTCATCATTGCAGTGGTTGCCATCTACGACTACTCCAAGGATAAGGATGATGAACTGAGCTTCATGGAAGGAGCCATCATCTACATCATCAAGAAGAACGACGACGGCTGGTTCGAGGGCGTCAGCAACGGCGTCACCGGCCTGTTTCCCGGAAACTACGTGGAGTCCATCATGCACTACGCCGACTGAAGGGACCGCACACACCCCAACAATCAGATCAACGCCACAGCATAGACGCCAACACGTCTGCTCCTGACAGTGAACTTTACTTTGTGGTGATGGGTGGATGTGGGCCAACGGGGATGACCAACTATTCAGAGGAAGTCAGTGTACATAAAAGGAAAGTTAGCCTGTGGGTTTCTCTAGTGAATGTCAATCACAGTATCTTCAACATGTGAACATGTAAAGTAGATGATTGTCTCGACATTTCCAACTAAAAGTCAACCATTTATTTGATTTCCCTTTACCTCTTTTCTTCATTTCACCTTTGTTTGGATCTACAGAAATCATTCGTTCTTAGAAACTAATTCATTTGAGTGTTTTATCTGGAAGCATCATTGCCCCAAAGTGTATCAAATTTTTAACGTAAAGCATGCATACGAAATTGAAATATGTGTAACCTAAACGTTAAATTCCATTCTGCTTTCGTCTTTGTATTATTTACAGTACACTTTTATTTTTAATATAGCCATTTGTAGACTACTTATTTTTATGCTCTAATTTTTAGTTTAATATTCATCTTGTTTTTTTAATTTGGGTTATGAATGCGACGCACAGAACTTTTTCATTTTTTCCCCTTGAACGCTCAACAAAGTCTCTCTACATTTTAATATTCGTTTTAGTCAGTGCCACAATGAACAAACATAAATTCTATGTAGATATCTTTAATATTTAGTCTGTAAAGTAAGTATCTAAAGGTAATCAATACAAATCACAATTTTTACAATGCTGGACTTTTTTTGTGCGTGTGCCATTGCGCATTATTTTACAGTAGCGATACTGTGGTTCTCAAGCAGAACAATGAACTGAGGAGTATCAGAATCACAGTTTTGACATCTGAACTGGTTTAGTTACTCAACTCAGGTCTGGCATTAATTCCTCCTTTTTTTTGTGTGTGTTGTTGTCTGTTTCCATTTTTTCCAGAGCTGTTTTAAGAGTCATACCGTCTAAAAACTGATTCCAGAGATTTGATTAATCTACGTCTGACCGCTGTCAGCCATTTCAGGTGTTTAAAGCTAATGCCTTGAGACTTTTTTTTTGTCATAATGAAACATTTGAAGTGTTCCAAATGAATTCCGTCTGCGCTGAAACTCGTCTCAACGCGGAGTTTGTATTTATAATATGTTAATTGAAATTTAATTGTACAGTCTTTTATAATAAATCATTCTATGTAAAATGTGTCTGACTTTTTTTGTTACCTTTTTTAAATGAATGTAGAGCCAGATTATTACCGTATACCATACATAAACCATATGTAATAAAAATGGCAAAATAATAATAAAATAAAAACATAATTTATTAGTATTATTCAAATTTATGGAGGTACTATGTAGAATTGCTAGATTAAAATAAATAATTTTTAATGGAATGATTTTTAATACAAACTATTATGCATGCGCAACCAAAAATAGATTTATTCTTCAGTTTTATGAAATTTAAGGTCATAAGTCGTACAATTAAAAATAGGAATTGTAATACAGCTTAATGTTATTAAATTTTATTAAGCTACAATTGTATTAATAATATATAAAACACAGTATATTACTATAATAGTACTATTAATAATAATAATACTAATAATAAAATATTAAATGTGATGTGAAATGTAAAACAACCTAATGATATTAAATTTGAATAAGCTATAATTTCATAAATTGGAAATTATATAAACATATAAATGATGACAATAATAATTTTTTTTTAATTAAATTATTATTAAATTAGGTCATTTTAATGCATAATAATAATAGTTGTATTTGCAACCAAAAATAGATTTATTCTTCAGTTTTATGAAATGTAAGGTCATAAAAAGTCCTGGAATTGTGAAACAGCCTAATGATATTAAATTTTAATAAGCTATAATTTTATAAATTATAAAATAACAATTAAAAATAATTATTTTTAAATTTATTAATGTAATTTATTATTAACATTAATAGCCTAATGGTATAAAATTTTATACTAAATTTTAATAAGCTATAATTGTATAAATTATATTTTAATATATACAAATTAATTATAAACAAATAATGATGATAATAATTATTATTATTCAAACATTTAGGGATGTACTAAATAAATTACTAGATTGAAATATCTGATTTTTTTTATTTATTTTTAATGCATAATAATAATTATAATAATAATAGTTGTATGAAATTTAAGGTCATAAAAAGTCTTAAATATCTTAAATGGTATAACAAATATTCTATTTAAAAATAGGAATTGTGAAACAGCCTAATGTTATTAAATGACAGCTATAATTTTATTAAATAGTATAAAAAACAGAGTATAGAGATACTGTTTTTGAATCAAGTTTGATCAGTGTCATCTTACTTGCTAGAAATAAACAGTAATCCATTTCTTCCATAACAGCAACAATAATAATAATAATAATTATTATTATTATTATTATTAACAATTGTTTAGCATTAATAATTATTTTTATTATTGTTAATAATTGTAAATAATAATAAAATCCTAATTAAAAATAAAAATTGTGAAAGACTAATCATACAACATTTTAATGAGCTATAATTTTATTAATTATAATATAATATAAATAATGATAATAATTATCACTAAAACATTTACGGGTGTACTTAATAGAATTGCTAGATTGAAATAATATATTGTTTTAATGAAATTATTTTAATTTAGGATAATTTATATATATATATATATAAAAAAAATTCAGAATAATTATAATTATTATTATTATTCTAAATTAATATATTGTACTATAAACATCCTACTTCCTAAAAATTTAGGATAAATTTAATTATATTAAAAAGAAATGAATTACTAGATTAAAATATTTTTTATAGGGGTCATTGGATGCAAAACTCTCTTTTACATGTTTGAACATTAATGTGTGTTGGCAGTTTGTGTACACAACCACCCTACAATCATAAAAATTGAGCGATTGAGGTGTTCTGTTGTTGGATATAATAATGCTATTTTAACCAAAGTATGTTATAGACTTCTCATTAAGACTATAAAGAATCATATCAACTTGTGGAAAATGGGCATCCGATGACCCCTTTAATGAAATGTTACATACATTCTGGTATCAATATTAAATATTTTATGAAATTTTCCTTTTTTTTCCAGTAGGGACAAGATGGGAAAATAGAAGTCAAACAGGAAGTTTACTTTAAAAAATACCTTATTTAATTGGAGTAAATAGCCAGTGAGGTTTAAGGCCTTGGTTGTTATTAAGCACTTGATGCAAAAGTACATTAACAAGAACATCTTAGACATCAAAGACGTTTGGCCTTTCGTAGTGTGGACGGATGTTTAAGCGAGCATCTGTAACGGATCCACATGGACACACACGTGACAGTAGCACATCCGTCTGTGCTACACCTGGAATTACAATGATTTCGCAGAGGTTCTCTTTCCATACCAGTAAAGCACCTCACGCAGAGGTTAACGGAGGTCAGGGCTCTGCGAATACAGTACGGTAAAGCATACAGTGACAACCATGTAAATTTGATTCTTTGATCTCTGAAGCCCCGGCGTGTCTCTTTCTCTCGGTCTCACAGCAGGGCTCTGCAGAGGTGTAGCTGCCTGAGTGTGGAGCTCTGCGTCCAGGCTCACTTATCCCTGCGCAGCACAAGCTCGGTCAGTTGGATGAGCGCATCTCGCTCTGTTGACGGCCGTAGTTGGCTGATCTGCCGAATGGCCTCTTGGCAGTAGTGTTGGGCGAGGTAGTTCGTTTGTTCCACACCGTTACTCTGTGTGTGTGAACATGGAAAACAACACAATCAAATCGAGTTATAGAAACACATCAGTCTACACTCGAAACACCATAACGACAAAGCAAAAAACAGGTTTTTAATATCTAAAATGCAAAATAATTAAAAATAAACAAAAATAAACTTAAATGATTCCAGAAGTATTCATACCCTTATCTGGGACAGTTGATATTTAGCTCAGGAGCATTCATATTGCTTGTAGATGTTACTACACTTTGAGTGAAGTTAAACTGTGGCAAATTCAGCTGAGTAGGTATGATTTGGAAGGCACACACATCTTAATAACAGCTGAAAATATATGTCAGAGCAAAAACCAAGCCCTGAGGTAAAAAAAAAAAAAAAAAAAAAAAAAAAACTGTCTGTAGAGCTCAGAGACAGGATTGCATCAAGCCACACATCTGGGGAAGAGTTCAGATACAATTCTGCTGAATTGAAGGTACAGCCTGGGCTTGAACCCAATCAAACATGTCTGGAAAACCTGCAAATGTGCATCTGATCAGAGCTGGAGAGGTGAAGAGGTGAGGACAAGAATGGCAGATAATTGCCAAATGCAAAGCTTGGGGGCAGCCGTGGCCTAATGGTTAGAGAGTCGGACTTGTAACCCAAAGGTTGCAGGTTCGAGTCTCAGGTCCGGCAGGGATTGTAGATGGGGGGAGTGAACGTACAGCACCCTCTCCACCCTCAATGCCACGACTGAGGTGAGTCCCTTGAGCAAGGCACCGATCCCCCAACTGCTCCCCGGGTGCCACAGCAATGGCTGCCCACTGCTCCGGGTGTGTGTTCACTACTGTGTGTGTGCACTTGGATGGGTTAAATGCAGAGCACAAATTCCTAGTATGGGTCACCATACTTGTCTTCACTTCACCTCCTTTCCTTTCCTTATTACACCATACCAAAAAGATTTGAGTACTGAAGTACTGAGTTAAGGGTATGAATACTAATGCAATTTACTTATTTCCGTTTTTAAATTTTTAATAAATGTACAAAGTTGTGACAATTCTGGTTTTGCTTTGTCATTATGGTGTATGGAGTGTAGACTGACATGGAAAAAAGTCATTTAAAGCAGTTTAACATAAGCCAGAAACATAAAATGTGAAAAAAATAAAGGGGTTTGAATACTTTTGCAAAGCATCTAAAAGAAACTTAAAAAAAAAAAAAAAAAAAAACTCAATCAAATTAAATCACTGACAAATTAATAGAACTATTTAAAACTTTCATTCATGTTTTAAAATTGTTATTAATCAATTTTTTTTTTATTGAAAAATAAATTCACCTGGTTGAAGGGGTCCTATTATGCTTTTTCACTTTTTGAATTTTAGGGCATAAAAAACATCTACAAAGTTACAAATCTCAAAGTCCACTCCAAAGGGAGATATTTAGTTTTTAAAAAATCGCTTTTCAAGAACTACAACGAACGGCTCCTTTGGACTACAGCGTTTGTTTTCCGGATGCTATGATGTCACAACGCGGTTCATTAGAATATCATTCAAATAAATCCCGCCTATGGAAATTCGAATCGTAGGCGGGTGGGGAGGGACGAGGTGGCGGATTTCCCTAACTTTAGCGATGTAGCATGGACAGCCGTTTCTGGGATGCTTCAGCGAGCCGCAGGGTGGCTGGTATAAATGCAAGCATTGACTAAAGTGTCCGGGAACTGCTCCGGTAGCCACGCTGGAGCCGCACCATTGACGTGTGCGGTATAGAGGGTTGAAACACATGCGGAGCCGCGGCTGATGTAAGCACAAGCATTGACAAGCATTTTTCGGAAGGTGGACCTTCATCAAACCCGGAACTAATCGAGCCATTTGTGCCAGCAGCCTGGGGAGAAAGCTATTGTAATGTAAATTATGTGAAAAACAATGCGTTTTTCGAACCACCAAGTATGAGAGCATGTTCTAGTGCACCCCCCCCCCCCAAAACAAAATAATGACTATGAGTATAATAGGACCCCTTTAAAGGTTTAATTTGTTTTAGAATGAAATAAATAAGTCAACAAAAACAAAATAATAATAAAAAATAATTGAAAATATTAAACGCGTCTTAAATGTCATTTTGAAAAAACTGTTGCTGTTCTGTCATTTTGTCAAAGGCTTTCCCACATGTCAAAAATATTGTTATGTCAATAAGAATGAGATGGCAAAATTCAAGTAAACAGCATTTCTCAGTATTTTTGATATGTGCTGAAATATGGATAATATATTGTAATTCTTCTCACCTTCAGGACATATTGCCAGGCTCGATCCACATCTCCATCAGAGCTGAAGCGTCTCATTATCATTGAATGAAGCTCAGGAAACTAAACAGAAAAGGTAGTGTGAATATGGTTGGGAGGATGTTAGAAAAACCAAACTATAGACTGTACGTTAACTTTATAGCTGTAATAAACCAAGTCAACCATTAGACCTGATACGCTACTTCAAAAAAGTGACTTTATATTGTGAGAGCACAGATGTGTTCAGCTGTCATACCTGTTGACATGCGAACAGAACAGGACCGGTGGCCAGACCCAGTTTGAGATCGGCAGCTGACGGCTTCCCCAAGCGGTTTGCACAGGAAGTGAAATCCAGAATGTCATCCACAAGCTGAAAAATACAATAAACTTACATTTTTACTTGACTTTCCTTGACAGTTCTTATAACATCATAATTTAATACAATACAATGTGAACTTTAATGAAACATCCATAGTGAACTAATTCAGTTACAACCTAAAGTTGGTCTAGGCATATATTTTCAAAGCTTAAAGTTGCAGTGTATAATTACTGCACAATTATGCTTCAAAACAGAACTGCAATCCATCTGTTTGTCTGAGCAAGGCCAGGGTGAGGTGTTTGAAACTTATTTGCTTAAAGGGATAATTCACCCAAAACTGAAAATTCTGTCATTAATTACTCACCCTCATGTCGTTCCAAACCTGTAAGACATTTGTTCATCTTCAGAACACAAATTAAGATATTTTTAAGGAAATCTAAGAGCTCTCTAAGCCTCCAAAAACAGGAAGGGTCCTACCACGGTCAAGGCGCAGAAACATAGTAAGGACATTGATAAAATAGTCCATTTGACATCAGTGGTTCAACCGTAATTATATGTAGCTATGAGAATACTTTTTGTGCACAAAGAAAATTAAAATAGCATCTTTATTCAACAATTATTCTACTGCAGGTGCCATTAACGAGAGTACCACAACGCAAGGTGTTATTTTTGTTTTCTTTGAACACAGAAAGTATTCTCGTAGCTTTATACATTTACGGTTGAACCACTGATGCCACATGGACCGTTTATTTGATGTTCTTACTACGTTTTAGTAGTACTCTTGCTGTCTATAGAGGGTCAGATAGCTCTCAGATTTCATCAAAAATATCTTGAATATGAACGAAAGTCTTACAGGTTTGGAACGACATGAGGGTGAGTAATTAATGACAGAATTTTCATTTTTGCCTGAACCATCCCTTTAAGTCTATTTAGTGTTGCTAGTGAAGAAACGACACACTGACACTTCCCCTAGAAGAGCCAGAAGAAATCTCCACTGCAGAAGGTTGTTAAAGTTCATAAATAATTAACTATAATCATTTTCTTCAATTTGTAGCTGCCAATAAAACAGTAACTATTAGTTTTGTGATAAGAGACAGCAGCAACAGCCAGAACTTTATGATACAGTATCTCAAACAGCTGCATCTCAAGCAGCTCGCAAGTACAGATTTGAGTTGTTTGTTGGTTTGCTTCTTCCTGCACGTAAACAGTAAAATACACACACAACCTTGTCAAAATATTCACATAAACACAGTCGTATATCACAGTTATGCCTAAAATGTAAGCAAACAGTTGAGAAAGAAAACTATGTATCAGTATATTGGATCCATGCTTTTGGTCTTAAAGTGACAGCAGTCTAATGCTTGTCTGTGTCCTTAATGTTAATTAGAGAGAATTATATTTAGTTGTGATACTGCTTGTAATCTGATATTTTATTACTGACTTTTTACTTGCCTTTTTTAGTTAAATTCACATTTTGAAATCAATTTTCCTTAAAGGAGTAGTTTACTCTCAGAACTCACCCCCTTGTCATCCAAGATGTTCATGTCTTTCTTTCTTCAGTCGTAAAGAAATTGTGTTTTTTGAAGTAAACAGATCCCAGCTGAGGAAAAAAGGGTCTAATCTAGCAAAACGCTGGGTTATTTTCTAAAAAAAATTACAATTTATATACTTTTTAACCTCAAATGCTCATCGTGTCTAGCTCGGCAAGACGAACGTTTGAGATTAAAAAGTATATAAGTTGTAAATATTTTTAGAAAATAACCAATCGTTTCGCTAGATAAGACCCTTCTTCCTCAGCTGAGATCATTTACAGCCCTCTGAAGCTGCATTTAAACTGCATTTTGGAAGTTCAAACTTGGGGGCACCACAGAAGTCCATTATATGGAGAGAAATCCTGAAATGTTCTCCTCAAAAACCACCATTTCTTTACGACTGAAGAAAGAAAGACAAGAACATCTTGGATGACAACGGGGTGAGTAAATTATCTGTACATTTTTGTTCTGAAAGTAAACTACTCCTTTAAGCTAACAAAATTACATAACACCACCTAGAGTTGTACACTTTCTGTATTTTCCTAACAACATAAATTGTAAAAACAAAAATATGTTGAGTAAGGAAAAATTTAGGTGAGATGGACTGCAATTAAAAAAAAAATATGTATAAAAAACCCCAACTCCCACATCTTTTATATACATGCATCCCAGTCAAAAGTTTTTAGCGTAAAAATTTTAGCATCATTACTCCAGTCACATGATCCTTCAGAAATTATTCTAATATTATGATTTGCTGCTCGAAAAAACATGTATTATTAGTATTACGTTGAAAAAAGGTTTCTTTGATGAATAGACACTTCAGAAGAACAACATTTTCTTCATTGTCTTTATCATCACTTTAGATTATTTTAAAGCAGCCTTGCTTTGCTAAATAAAAGTACTAAATTAGCTAAATCGAAATTAATTATAGAAAAAGCTTTCTATTCATCAAAGAATCCTAAAAAAAAATTCTCAACTGATTTAAATATATTAATATTTCTTGAACAACAAATCAGCATATTGAAAGACTTCTGAAGCATAATGTGACATTGGAGTCTGGAGCAATGATGCAATTAATGACATTGTAAAATATATTCAAATATAAAGCAGGAATTTTAAATAGTACAAATATTTCACAATATTACTGCTTTTGCTGTACTTTGGATCAAATAAATGCAAACTTGGTGAGCAGATAAGAAAAAAAAAACATTTAAAAACTTTTGATTGGTAGTGTAGCTGGTTTAAGTCATGTTATTATGATGTTTCTGTATTGTTCAGTTAATCAAGTTACATTGGAATAAATGTGTGCTTCTTATGTGACCCTGGACCACAAAACCAGTCATAAGGTTAAATTTGACAAAACTGAGATTTATGCATCATATGAAAGCTCGATGAATAAGCTTTCTATTGATGTATGGTTTGTTAGGATAGGACAATATTTGACTGAGATACATCTATTTGAAATCAGAAATCTGAGGATGCAAAAAAATCAAAAAGACTGAGAAAATCACCTTTAAAGTTGTCCAAATTAGGTTCTTAACAATGCATATTACAAATCAAAAATTACATTTTAACATGTTTACAGTAGGAATTTTACAAAAAATCTTCATGGAACATGATCTTCACTTAATTTCCTAATGATTTTTGGCATAAAAGAAAAATCTAACATTTTGACCCATTCAATGTATTTTTGGCTATTGCTACAAATATACCCCAGCGACTTAAGACTGGTTTTGTGGTCCAGGGTCATATATGTGAATTACAAAACAAAGTAATAAGTATAACATTTAATGATAGCATTAAAAAAAACTATAACATGCACAAACATAAATCATAGGAAGGACCATAATATACATAAAATCCAAGGGGAATTATTTACACATAAATTGAAAAATTACCTGGAACGCAATGCCAACGTTTCGTCCATATTGATAGGCGATTTCGTGAACCTCAGGATCGGAATTCACTAAAATTGACACCTAGAATTCAAATGAAATAACACTGGTGTTTAACTTCTTTTCTAACTCTGAACTTGATCGTATTATTAAAACAGAACGTACATACTGCTTTACAACTGTTAGCAATGAGACTTGCAGTCTTCTTAAAGGTTTTCTCAAGGTAGTGCTTAAATCTCTCATTTTCATTCTCTTTAGACCCCAGCTGCATGAATTCACCTGAAATTTACCAACAAAAAGCATAAAAAACAGTCCCAATTTATAAAACAAATATCATAACTCAAATCCAAACTGACTTACCTCGGACAAGGTCTTCTATGACTTGCGACAGCACAGACACCACTGTATTGTCCCCAATACGTGCTAATGCCATAGATGCCGCTGATAAAATGAAATCTCCAGCCAGGATAGCCTAACAGTTCCAGACAAAAATATTATGCAGATTTGACACGGAACATCAACAGGGCTTCTGAAAGCTTTTTTAAAACCAAGTACAAAAACTCTCAAAAGAGCCACTCACTTTTCTCTCTCCCCAGACTTTATTAATGGTGTTTTTCCCGCGTCTTTTGTCCGAATCATCAATAACGTCATCGTGCACCAGGCTGGCAGTGTGGATCATCTCAGAGATCATAGCGATAGAGCGCTGCGCCGGAAGAAGAACCCTAAGGACATTAGAGTGCTTTATAAACACTGACCGATGCACCACAATCTGAATACACACACACACAGTGTTAAAGTGCTTTCTCACCCCTCTTTATTGCTGTGGACGTTACAAGCTCGAGCCATCAGGATCACAATCATGGGTCGAAAGGCTTTTCCCTTCCCATCAAAATAATAATCACACAGCGCTTTGAGTTCTGCTTTAGAGACGAGGAGCTGCTGAAACGGGAAATTCAACAGGTCAGTTTCAGTGCTTTTTTTTTTTAAAAGGCATAAAATGGTATAAAATTTCACATTAAGAAGGAGTTCTTGCTGTACCTTTTTTATGTCTTCATATAAATTTTGCAAGTCCTTTTGTGCTAGTGAGAAAGGATCTTTTAGCTTTGCATCACTGCATATACTGCAACAGACGTGTGGTGTTGTGTACAGACATCTACTCCTGTGCCTTAAACACAAACATGTAAATGCAATTAAATAAACACATAAATTCAGCAAAAAGATGTGTTTGTTAATAAAAAAAATTATAAAAGGAAAAATAAAAGTACTTTAAAAGTATGAATGTATACATAAAAGAGATCAGGGCTAGCTGACACATTTTTTTGTATCTTTAAAGGTCCCATATCGTCAAAATCAAAATTTCCTGGCTTTTTTCATGATAACTAAGGTCTAGGGGCTATCTAACTACCATATGAGTTTCAAAACAGTCAATCCACAGTAAACTGCACACAGCCTGCTTAAAGTAGCTGTTCATTTTCACAAGCAGCTGTGACTTCCGTAACGATGTGACGTCCGATCGACTCAAGTCACCGCCTTCAGTCACAAACCAACGTCCCACCCTCCTTTTGTCAAACCCCCAGACAACAACGCATCCATTCCATTGAGCAACAACAACAGGAAAACAAGTGGAGAAAACCCTGTTCAGTCGATAGATGTCAAGCTCCGATCATTACACAGGCTTCAGAACAACGTGAATATAAGAGACCAGCGGCACGTCAACTTCAGCCTCTTTCACACAGCCATTCCGGTAAATACACGCATAATGTGTCCCACGATTTGTTCCGGAATTGTTTAATTTGGTTCATTCACAGTTGTTTTCCGGAATCTGTGCGTGCTTTACACACAAACCATAAAGACATGTGACGTTTGGATGTGAGATGTAATGCGACGCGTACGTTTCACTAAACTGAAACTAACCTGAACAAACTGCTTCAGCGCTGATAGTGAGGAGCTGGCTCTGCCTGATGATCGCTGCTTCATTCCACTTTGCACGTAACGTTATTTTTCGTTGTGAAGAGTCGCTTGATAACGTGCATCATTACTACAACACTGCCTTTAGGTTCTGGCTTTGGTTCACACAGTTCCCGTAATTTTCCAGAATCAGCGCGCATTGTGAAAGGGGCTTTACTAAAGCAACAGTTATGTAGCTTACTGCATTCGGTGTTTGTAAAAGAAAAAACATTAATGATCATTCTAAAATATCCTGTTGAGTATCAGCTCTCTCTATTGCTCTGAGCTCGCTTACGCTTACAGCGTACATGACCGTAGTTACCTGTGATTGGCCTGGTTGTGCGTCACTCAGAAAACAACAGGCCAATCAGAAGAGAGGCTCATGAATATTAATTAGATGGGCCAAAATCGACCTGTTTTTGACAGAGCTCCTAAAAAAGGAGCTGTAAAAATATATTGAGATGGATTTTGGCACTTATACCGCAAATATATATTCTTAAGGACATCAACAAATAAAATAAACCTCCAGAAATGTGTACGATATGGGACCTTTAAATGATTTTTTTTTTTTTAAACCAAAAAACAGTCAAAAGTTTTTATTTTTAAAATGTTTTAAAGAAGTCTCTTCTGCTCACCAAGCTTGCATTAATTTGATTCAAAATACAGCAAAAAGAGTCAAATTTTGAAATATTTTTACTATTTAAAAATAACCTTTTTTTAAATTTTCTATTTGAACATATTTTAAAATAATTTATTCCAGTGATTTCAAAGCTAAATTTTTAGCATCATTACTCCAGTCACATGATCCTTCAGAAATCATTCTAATATTCTGATTTGCTGCTCAAAAATTATTATTATTATTGAAAACTAGGGATGCTCATATTGACCGTTTAACCGTTAACCGTCAGTAAGAATTTTAACCGATTATTACTATCAGTTAAACGGTTAAAAAAAAAAAAAATATATATATATATATATATATATATATATATACACGGGCGTCGGAAGCAAAATAAATGTGGGTGGGTCCTCCCCCAGAAAAAAATTACTCTAGTATATGTCATTTTATGTAGTCTGGTGCCTTTTATTTAATGTTATTACACAATGCAAATAGGCCATATTTACAAATATTACAAAAGAGAAGTATCAAAAGAGCAGTTTCAGTGGCGTAAGTGATAATACGCATCGTTTTTGACGCGGGAGACCCGAGTTCGCGTCCGCCTTTTGGTGGATCATTTTCGAAATCGTCTCCCTTTTCACTTATATCACATCGGAAAGGTATTTGTTTTCAATAAAAATTAATGAAATAATCGAAAAAGTTGAAATAAAGTATCAGCTAGGTGAGGTGTATCTGAGCAGAAGTTATGCTGCTTTGTTTACTTTGCTGTGTCTCGGGAGTGCAGCAGGCACGACCTACAAGTGAAAACCCGGAATGAGTTTAATTGATATGGACTCTGAATAAGCCAAGTGGAATGAATTTGAGGAAACCACAGCATTTAATTTAAGGCTATAGCTAAATGGAGTTTAATTTATTAAGGCATACCTCATACAATGGATTTGACTTAGTCTGAAGGCGCTCTGAAAAGTGCAAACATACTCGCTGAGACAGTAAAAGTGGGTGGGTCCAATATCATTGGTCTTCAAAAGTGGGTGGGTCCTGTCCCACCCACGTACAATGGTTCCGACGCCCATGTATATATATATATATATATATATATATATATATATATATATATATATATATATGTGTGTGTGTGTGTGTGTTTGCTGCATGGTGAAAGAAAAAATAATGTTTACTCGCGGGCGCGTGTAAAAGTGCGGCTGTCCAGACATATTTCGTTGAGTAAGCACCTGCTTTACCTTCTCTTAGTTTGTGTAACTCGTGTAAGTAGCCTATGCAACATGATGGCAATGGCGATATTGGGTTATCAAAGAGTGAATCCATGAATAAATGTATTCAAATTCTGAATTAATTATAGTCTAAAAAGTGCGCGCTCCCCTTACAATCACTGGAAAGCTGTCACTCATACATTACTGTAGTTAATCGCAATCTCACAAAGTTAATAAAAAGTAATAAAATAACCTTTACTCTGTACAATGAATCTCTTATTTACATCATGTCTACACTTTCTTTGTTTTAATGAGAGAGTTCGTGGAGGTATAGAATTCAGCAGAACTGAAACCGGCACTTTGAGTGGTGAGAGGATCGTAACATAGCCGCCTCTGATTGGCCATT
>NC_133384.1:3790872-3826952 GCF_049309525.1 Garra rufa | reverse complement strand
CGGCTTCTATCCGGCTCCAGCGATGCGTGTGCTTCGCGTGAAGGATGAAAAATCAGATAATAGCTGCCTATGAGCGATATTTATAGGCCTAGACCACGCCCTTTTAGGCGGGAAGCTACGAAAAGGGCGCGAAGCGACGCAAAGGGCGCGAAATGCCCCCATTGGATCTGGCGTCGCGTCAGGCCTCGCTCTAATAGGCTGCTGCAGTTGCCGCAGAGCAGCCAATAGGCGCACAAGCTGTTTCGCCTATGTCTGTATGCTGCTGCAACGCGCTTTACATTATTTCAAAATTAAGGATAATTTTTGGCTTCAATATCTCGCAGAAAAGGATTTTCCCCTAGCGTAAGATACTTCTTATGCAGTACTCGTTCCCTCTAGTAAGAGAACACGTTTCTCCACATATGACTAGTGGATGAAAAGACCCGAACCGCAAATTGAAAGGATTTTTGTGAAGTGTTTTTGTCACGGATCTAAGCGTTAACAGACAGCGTCCCAGTCTATCCGTACAGTATGTCCACATGTTAAAAACTGAGGTATAAGCTGGCCTGCTATATGTTTTTATGTCCGACGAGAAGAACAAGACCGGTGTTGTGTAATATTCAGTTCCCGTGTAAAGCTGTTCCAATGGGCGGTGTTATCATGAATAATGTTCCGCGGTGGGCGTGGCTTTGTGAACTACGAACAATCGAGTGGAATGGAGTGCAGTGTCTCTTCTTCATCTTTTGTTTGATAAATTATTTTGTTAAGGTAAAAAAATATGATAACAAACAGCACGAATCGAAGACATTTCTGTTGATCCTCATTGTTGTTTTGTCGTTCAATTAAAAGCAGTGTCAGTAGTTGCGGTGTATTTTGCGTTTCATAACTGTCTGATTGCAGTTAAACTCAAATGTCGTTAGTTGCATGTTCGAATAAAGATTGTTAAATTAATGTTCTCTGGTGTTGTTTTGTGTTGCCTTTTGTCCTTCAAAATTTAATTTTGAGATGATTCATTTTGCAAATGAGAGATGTCGTTTATGGAGCATTAGAGCTAGAAGACTGAAAGAAAAAAAAAATTATTTTAAATGTACTGCCCATTAAAGCCTTCCCTCTAGTACTCAAACACACATAAAGTTAACTTTTACAATTTTATGTATGCATAAATACTTGCAGCAATGCATTACACAGAATGCCTAGACATTTAAAATCAAATAGTGTGTAGACATACTTTTTTCTAAATTAAACATAAAACAACGACATTAAAGCATATTCTAAAGCAACATTCAAAGAGCAATTGCTGATTGACAGACCCAAAAGTTGAACACTGCCATTCCAGAGGTTCGATGCCAGAAATGAGTAAAGTACGCAGCTCTTGCCTGTGTAATTTTTAGAAAGCATGAAGACATGTGCTAGCAGTGTCATCTATATTTCTTTTATTTATTGTGTAGTGTCTTGTGTTTGTGCATCCAGAGAGAACATGCATTGTGAAAACACCTACTATTTGTTATTTAAATCACTGCAAGTATTTATGCATGAACAAAATTGTAAAAGTTAACTTTTCGTGTGTTTAAGTACTAGAGGCACAGCCTTTTAGTACATTTTTCTTCTCTTAAATGCTCCATAAACATCTCTCATCTGCAATCATTTTTTCATTGTTGCAAGGCTCTTGACCAAGAAAAAAAAAGGACAAAAGGCAACACAAAACAACACCAGAGAACATTAATTTAACAATCTTTATTCGAACTTGCAACTAACGATTTTTAAGTTTAACTGCAATCAGTCAGTTATGAAAAGCAAAATACACAGCAACTACTGACACAGCTTTTAATTGAACGACAAAAAAACAACAACAAAAAAATCAACAATGAGGATCAACAGAAATGTCTTTGATTCGTGCTGTTTGTTATCATGCACGTTAGCCACACGCAAAAACACTGTCATATGGCCATGATAAAGCGTTCTGATAAAGGCACATGCAAAACAAAAAACATTTTAGCCTTTTATGTGACATAAACAGCTGTACAACTGAAAAATCGGCTTTATTACCTTAACAAAATAATTTATCAAACAAAAGATGAAGAAGAGACACTGCACTCCATTCCACTCAATTGTTCGTAGTTCACAAAGCCACGCCCACCGCGGAACATTATTCATGATAACACCGCCCATTGGAACAGCTTTTCACGGGAACTGAATATTACACAACACCGGTACCTTTCTTCAAAGCGCATAGAAGGATTCAGTGTGTTTTAGTTTTGTCATCTTAATTAGGTAGTTATTTAATTTATACATATTTAGTGTAGGCCTATTTATATTATTCTTTTTTTTTATTCATTCTGATTTTCTTTGTTCTCAGAAGCGCTGCTCATGCGTGATAATTTGAGTATATGAATGCAGTTTTTGTTGTTGCTCTGTATATGCTGCTGTTTGCACGTTAAAATAAAACATTTGCTTGTATTTTTATGTATCATCACAGGTTACTCGTGCATTCTATTTTTCATTTTAAACGAATTTATTATTCTAATTTTATCAGTTAACGGTTAATGATCGGATAACGAGCAGCGGTTGTCGGTCAGGAAAATTAACCGAAATGAGCATCCCTATTGAAAACAGCAGATTTTTTTTCTAGGTTTCGGTTTCTTAAAAGAATGAATGTCTTTACCATCACTTCTGATTAATTTAAAGCATCCTTGCTAAATAAAAGTAGAAAAATACTAAAAAAAAAATACTAAATAAAAATAGAAAAGATACTGACTCCAAGCTTTTGAATGGTATAGTGCAGGGGTTTTCAAACCTGTCCTGGAGCCTCCCCTGCCCTGCACATTTTGTATGTCTCCCTTATTAGGCACACCCAATTCAGGTCTTGCAGTCTCTACTAATGAGCTGATGATTTGAATCAGGTGTATTAGATGAGAGAGACAAGCAAAATGTGCAGGGCAGGGGAGGCTCCAGGACAGGTTTGAAAACCCCTGGTATAGTGTATAATCTTACAAAAAGATAAAAAAAAAATATTTTTATTTCAGATAATTGCTGATCTTTGGAGCTTTCTATTCATTAAAGAATCCTGAAAACATTTACATATAGATAATAATAACAATAAATGTTTCCTGAACACCAAATCAGCATATTAGAATGATTTCTGAAGGATAATGTGACTGGAGAAATCATGCTAGAAATTCTGATTTGAAATCACAGGAATAAATTACATTTTAAAATATGTTCAATTAAAAAGCAGTTATTTTATATAGCAAAAATATTTCACAATATTACTGCTTTTACTGTATTTTGGATCAAATAAATGCAAGCTTGCTGAGCAGAAGAGACATCTTCAAAACAAAACAAAAAAACATTAAAAATCTTAAAAACTTTTGACTGGTAGTGTATAACAAATTAAAACTTATTAATGAAAATATTATCATTCATTTTGAAAACAATTGTAAACCTTTTGTGGAAACTGTGATCCATTTTATTTATGATTCTCTGATACAGAGAATCACTGATACTGATTAATTTCTTCCAAAAAATAAACACACTTTTGGAACAGTAGTATCTAAAACTCAAATGTTCTATAATAAATTTTAATAATTTTCCTGTAAAAACATTAAACAGCCAATTTGGCTAGTAACCAATAAATTGTAGACATAATAACCCAATTTTTGACCCTTATAGTTATTTTGATGTAGTCCTTGCAACACCTTCCCCATGTGACAATTTGCCCCAATGCCCTTTTGCATACAAATTTGAATGAATTAGTATTATAATAGCACTGTATTATTAGGACACATGTGTGACATTGACATACCTTGCAATAGTCATTGGTTTGTTAAAATTATATACAGGGCCCTGCCGGAATAAAACCTGAAAAACATAAACACCAAATCACATAAAACTAAAAGGTAGTGCAGTAACCATTAAAACAACAGTACACACTGTTCACAGGACATAGCATGTCTTAACACTTGCCTACATCTTAAGACATGACAACGCAAGACTTCCTGTCAAACAGTTTTCTACACCAGTGACATTCAAAGTAACAGGGAGTAGTGGGAGTGTCTCAAATCTCATACTTGAGTTCTTGACCTTTAACTGAGTTTAGTAAGTTCCTTACAAACACCATTGCGTATACATTATGATAAGAATATTAACACTATTACAACGCAAAACACTCGCACTCCTAATGTAAACCTAACGTAATGATATAAGGCAGTTATCTGTCATTCATTGGCTCACACCGGTGACCTTCATCTCTGTGCATCAGTGTGTTCGCTACCTGTGTCGCAGCGGTGGAACTATCTGTTCTTCTGTCCGCTGAAGCCGCATGAGTGAAAGCTCTTCTGCTGAACCCACAACAGCGGTCCAGTAGTACAGCAGCTCCAGTGCTGCTCCTCCAGCATCGGCTCCACGGCACCGCCATGCTACCCCAACGAATAGCAGCACATGCCCCGCGACGTCACGTTACCGAACAGCCGCATGAACCGGAAGCTACTCTCACGTAATGTGCTACTGGTGGAAGAGGGCCATTTTAGAAATAGAATAAAGTTTGCAGTTAACATGTAACGTTACGAGTTATGAAATAGGCGTGGTTTAGTGGCCCATAACTTGTTTCTAATTGGTCAGATGCGGTCATTCTAAATAATAATTACAGATGATGTTTAATGTTTATTATTATTATTATTAGTAGTAGTAGTAGTAGTAGCAGTAGTAGTAGTAGTAGTATTGTTGTTGTTGTTGTCTAGTTTTTTTTTTTCAGTTATACATAATTATGAAATATAATAAAAAAGATAATAAAATAAATAAATACTTACATATATACGTAAATAATTATAGCGATAATAAAAAAGTATTGCACATAAATAGTATGTTTTATTATTATCATCATCATCTATTTTATTGATTTCAATTATTTCCATTTTGATTATAAATAGTTACATATGTTAAAAAAAATTATAAAATACAAAGTTAATACAGTAAATAAATACAAGCCTATTTACGTAAATAATTATAGCAATAATAAAAACGAATGCCATATATAATATTTGCATGTTTATTATTGTTGTTGTTGTCTATTTCAATTTTTTTTATTTCAATTATAAATGATGATAAAATAAAATGAAAAGTTAATAAATAAATACAAACGTAAAAAAGTACGGCAATAATTTAAAAAAAGTTAATAAAATAAACAAATATTAAAATATATATGTAAATAATTATAGAAATAATAAAAAAATATTTCATGTAAATGTGTATTATTATTATTATTATTATTAGTAGTAGTAGTAGTAGTAGTATTGTTGTTGTTGTTGTCTATTTTTTTTCAGTTATAAATATTAGCAATAATAAAAAAGTATTGCACATAAATAGTATGTTTTATTATTATTATCATCATCATCTATTTTATTGATTTCAATTATTTCCATTTTGATTATAAATAGTTACATATGTTAAAAAAATATTATAAAATACAAAGTTAATACAATAAATAAATAGAAGCCTATTTACGTAAATAATTATAGCAATAATAAAAACGTATGCCATATAAAATAGTTGCATGTTTATTATTGTTGTTGTTGTCTATTTTAATTTTTTTCAATTTCAATTATAAATAATTATAAAATAAAATGAAAAGTTAATAAATAAATACAAACGTAAAAAAAATTATGGCAATAATTTAAAAAGTTAATAAAATAAACAAATATTAAAATATATATGTAAATAATTATAGTTTTACATATAAATAGTAACATGTTTTATTATTATTATTATTGTTATTATTATTATCATCATCATATATTTTAATGATTTCAATTATTTTAATTTCAATCATAGTTACATGTTAAAAATATTATATAAAAAAGTTTAATAAATAAATACAAGCCTATTTACGTAAATAATTATAGCTGTAATAAAAACGTAGGACATATATATACATATTATTACATTTCAATTATATTAAAATAAAGTTAATAAAATAAATTAAAAACCTAAATAATTATAGCAATAATAAAAAGTATATCATATAGTTACATTTATTATTATTATTATCATTAATAATAATAATAATAATATATTAATAATAAAAAATATATCATATAAAATAGTTGCATGCTTATTATTATTATTTATTAGTGTTGTTATTGTCTATTTAATTTTTTTATTTTAATTTAAAATGATTATAAAATAAAAATAATAAAATCAATCAATAAAAATGTAAATAATTATAGCAATAACAAAAAAGTATATTACATTTAAAATATAACATTTAATTAATCAGTTAAATGTTTATTATTATTATTATTATTATTATTATTATCGTTGTTGTTATCTATTTTTAATATTATTTAAATTAAGTTAATACAATAAATAAATAAATAAATAAATACAAGCCTATTTACGTAAATAATTATAACAATAATAAAAGTATATCATATAAAATAGTTGCATGTTTATTATTATTATTATTATTATTATTATTATTATTATTGTTGTTGTTGTTGTTGTTACATATTTTTTATTTCAATAATAATTATAAAATAAAAAATATTAAAATAAATAAATAAATGTATAGCAATAATAAATTATTATAATAAATTGTAAAAATAATAAAAAGTGTATAAAAAGTTAAATTTATTATTGTTATTATTATCATCATCATTAATAATAATAATAATAATAATAATAATAATAATAATAATAATAATAATAATAATAATATATTAATTAATATTATAAAAAATTATATCATATAAAAGATTTGCATGTTTATTATTGTTTTTATTATTGTTGTTTTCAATTTCAATTATAAATAATTAAAAAATACAAAAAATAAAATAAATAAATACAAACGTAAATAATTATAGCAATAATAAAAACGTATATAGTTAAATGTTTATTACTATTATTGTTGTTATTAATATTATCTATTTTTTATTTTTTATTTAAATTTCAATTATAAATAGTTACATATGTTTAAAAAATATAAAATAAAATTAAAAGTTAATAAAATAAATAAATAAATACAAGCATATATACTTAATTATAAAAATAATAAAAAATATATAATAATAAGGTAGTTGCATGTTTATTATTACTGTTAATAATAATAATAATAATAATCATCTGTTTTAATTATACAAATTTCAGTCACATATGTCAAAATTGTATGTAAAATATTATAAAATCAAATAAAAAGTTAATAAACAAATACAAACATATTTACATAATTAATTATAGCAATAATAAAAAGTATATTATATAAAATATTTACATGTTTATTATTATTATAATCGATAAATATAAATAGATTTGTGTTAACAGACAAAATAAATAATTGTAACAATAAATGTTATAATGATTAAAATAGGAATATAAAAAGCAAATAAAATAGTTTTTTATGACTTGGAAATACTGGTGATGAGATTTAACTTTAAACTGTTTGTTGTTATTATTTTCTTCTGTGATCATTATAACCTATTTGATTTCTTATTTCATAATTTTCATGATAAAGTTCTGTAAAGTTTCCATTTGTCCGTCAGGTTCTGAATCCATATGATAAACTGATTTATTCGGTTGAATTTTGTAGCATTCAATCATTTTCAATAAGACGTTTTGAGACAAACGGAGGAATCGGCTTTTTGAGCCGCAGAGCGCCCCCTGGTTTAAAATAGCAGAATTGTTCGTGTAACATAGGAAATACTACTCACATTCTCCTTTAGTTCCGTGATGTGTTGAAGTACGGATGCAAGTAACTTTATATTTGTGAGATTGATGTAATGACACAACATGCTTTCACATTGTTTTTATTCTTCTCGGTCGTCGCCGGCACTACATGTAGGGAGGAACAAGATTTCTGTGAGAGTAAAAGCTGTAATGAACGACAGTTTGAGCAGAATCACTTTTATACCAATGTTAAAACATATGGAGAAATACCACTGACATTATCACATAAACTTTTAGGTAAGCTATACACTATGAGTGTCAACATGCTGTTTTACACCGTGACTGTTAATGAATCACTTCATGTGTGTTTTACAGATGCTCTCCCTCTTGATGAGGTTGACGGTGATTTTATTCGTACAGTGAAGGGATGTGTGTTTTCAAAAAGTCAGCCCACCCCTCTGAAAGAGCCCCTGACATTGGCCGCTGTATCACAGGTAAATAAATCAAGTACTGGGTCAAAAGTTTGGTCACATCCACCCATTCTTTATTACTATTATTGATCACATTTTAAAATAGTAGGCTACTTAAGTCGTCATCGTAATTTAATTTATGCACTTGTGAAAACGAAATTATATTCACAAGCATTTAATTTATTATAAAGATTTAGTCAGTTACACAAATACGTTTTCAGCTAATCAACTCAAATACTCGTACCACCACAGTATGTTTTTGTTTCCACATACAGTGCCCACCACTAATATTGGCACCCTTGGTAAATATGAGCAAAGGTGGATGTGAAAATATTAATAAATCTGCCTAATTTATCCTTTTGCTCTTTCATTCACAAAATTCTAACCTGTCATTGAAGTAAAACAATAAACCGTGGAGGTGGAATCTCATTATGAAATAAATGTTTTTCTCTAGTTCATGCTGGCCACTATTATTGGCACCCAATTATTGCAACGTCCTTTCCCCAAGATAACAGCTCTAAGTTTTCTCCAACAATGTCTAATGAGTTTGGAGAACACCTGACAAGAGATCAGAGACCATTCCTTCATACAGAATCTCTCTAGATTCTCCAGAATCGCTCCCTTCCCAGCTTTATGTTTGTGCTTCTTCTCTTCAGTTTCTATACAGGGTTCAGGTCATGTAACTGGGACGACCATGGTAGAAGCTTCATTCTGTGCTCAGTGACACAATTTTGTTTGTTTTGAAACATCGTCCTGCTGGAAGATGCAACCATGGCCCATTATAAGTTTTCCAACAGAGGCAGTCAGGTTTAGATTTTTTAGGGTACCCTTTTTATCCCTGTCTGTACCAAAACCATCTGGAGGGTTAGCTGCCAAAAGCCCATTTTTAGTTTCATCTGACCATAGAAGCCAGTCCTGTTTGAAGGTCAAATCATGTCTGACAAGTGAATGTGCTGGAGTTTGTTTTTGGATGAGCCAGGAAGATTTTTCTTGAAACCCTCTGGAACAACATGTGGTGATGTAGGGGCTGTTTGATCATTTTATTTTAGGTTTCTGACTCCAAGACTCAACAATTCTCTGCAATTCTCCAACTGTGATCCTTGGAGAGTCTTTGGCCACTCAAACTCTCCTCCTTATCGTGTATTAGGATGATACAGACACACGTCCTCTTTTAGGCAGATTTATTACATCTTTCGTTGATTGGAACTTCTTAATTATTGCCCTAATGGGGATTTTCAATGCTTTAGCTCTTTTCTTACAGACACGTTCTATTTTGGAAGCTCAACAAACTTGTTCTGCACATCAGAACTACATTATTTGGCTTTACTTCTTGTGATGGATGGTTAAGGGAATTTGGCCTTTGTGTTCCTCATATTTATTATCATGTGGAATAGAAAGTCATGGCTGGACAATTTTATACTCATAGCCTCCCTGGTGTGCTAAAAAAATGTAATATTAATGGGAATATACTTTAGAGATATTTTACTTAGACAAATTTCTAGGGGTGCCAATAATTGTGGCCAACGTGAACTAGTGAAAAACATTTACTTCATAATGAAATTTCCCCCCCAGCTTCTATCGTTTTACTTCAATGACAGGTTAGAATTTTGTGATTTTTTCGAATGAAAGATCTAAAGGATAAATGATGCAGATTTATTTTTACAGTCACATTTGCTTACATTTACCAAGGGTGCCAATGCTAGTGGACAGCACTGTATTTGATGCTCTTTTTGTGTATTTCAGGATGTGTTAAGGAATATTTTGGATCTGAATGAGTCTGTGATTCAGAATGAAGCATTTGTTCATTTTGTCAGTGGTGGAAAACTGTTTCCTGGCTCTATTCCACTGGCACACAGATACGGCGGCCATCAGGTAAAAAACTAATGTTTTAAAGCTGACAGGGATGGCATAAGACAACCAAAACAAACATATCAACTATGTGGTTTTATTATTATTTTTATAGTTTGGCTATTGGGCAGGACAGCTGGGGGATGGAAGAGCACATTTTCTGGGTGAATATACAAACAGGTAAATGTTTTAACCAGATGACATGGTCAATGGGTACCGCCACTTTGAGAGGCAAAAAAGCAGTTACAGGAAACACAGCAGTAATACACTACCAGTAAAAGTTTTTAAACTGTAAGATTTTTTTTTTTTTAAAGAAGTCTCTACTGTATTTATTTGATCCAAAGTACTGCAAAAACAGTACAATTTAGAAATATTATTTGTGTTTAAATTAACTGTTTTCAATTTGAATATATGTTAAAGTGTAATGTATTCCTGTGATTTAAAAGCTAAATTCATCATTACTGCACTAACATGATCCTTCAGAAATCATTCTGATTTGGTACTCATAAAATGTAGCTTACAGCTAAGGAGTTTCAGGTTTCTTTGATAAATAGAAAATTCAGAAAAACAGCATTTATAAATAAATAATTGATCTTTTGTAACATTATAAATTATAAAACAGTATGTGTGTGTATATATATATATATATATATATATATATATATATATATATATATATATACACACAGTCAAGCCCTAAATTATTCATACCCCTGGCAAATTTTGATTTAAAGTTACTTTTATTCAACCAGCAAGTTTTTTTGACACAGACATCTCCCAGAAGATAATAAGACAATGTACAAGAGGCATCATTGTGGAAAAAAATATTACTCATCTTTTATTTACATTTAAACAAAAAGTGGCATGTCCAAAATTATTCATACCTTTCTCAATAATCAATAGAAAAGCCTTTATTATCTATTACAGGAATCAAACCCTTCATATAATTGCTGACCAGCTTTTTGCATGTCTCCACTGGTATTTTTGCCCATTCATCTTTAGCGATGAGCTCCAACTCTTTCAGGTTGGAGGTCTCCTTGCCATCAGATTCTCAGTTGGATTTAAGTCAGGACTCAGGCTGGGCCACTGCAAAACGTTTATGTTTTTGTCTGCTAACTATTTCTTCACCACTTTTGCTGTGTGCTTTGGGTCGTTGTCGTGCGGAAATGTCCACTGGTGCCCAAGGCCACGTGGTGTCCTCCTTGGTCTGTGTCTGTGGAACCCAGCGGTGTGCAGTGTCAGTGTGATTTTCCCATAGACTGTGACAGTTTGCAAAGGGCATGAATAATTTTGGACATACCACTTTTTGTTCAAATGTAAATAAAAGCTAAGAAATATATATATATATATATATATATATATATATATATATATATATATTTTTTTTTTTTTTTTTTTTTTTTTTTTTTCCCCGCAATGATGCCTCTTGTACATCGTCTTATTATCTTTTGGGAGGAGCCTGTGTCATTTCCAGTGAAAATAAACTTGCTAGTTGAATAAAATATATATATATACTGACTCTTTTGAATGGTATAGTGTATAATGTCACAAAAGCTTTTTATTTCAGATAAATGCTAATCTTTGAATCTTTCTATTAATAATAATGACACAAATTAATAAAAAAAGATAAAAAGTTTCTTGAACAGCAAATCAGCATATTAGACTGATTTCTGAAAGATGATGTGACACTGAAGACTGGAGTAATGATGCTGAAAAAGCTAAAAAAGATCTTACTGTTCAAAAACTTTTGACTGGTAGTGAACCTGCAGCTCCTGGTGATATATTGAGGTCTGTACACACGTCCTCCCTCTCTGTTGTGAACAACATTGACATCGGTTCACACATGACTTTGCTACCACGCATGCAAAATCCTGCAATAGATATTTATCTGAGGCTATGGTTTACAGGTAAGTAATGTTTGGTTTCTTGCACAAACTGATTGTTTTAAAGATTTACAGCAAACCTTTTATTTTGGGTGAACTATTCCTTCAAGCATGCATCTGAATAATGACATATCTCAGTTTAGAAATGTGACAAGTGTTATGAATGAGAGCATTTATTTATTATTATTTATCTAGAAAAGGTGAAAGATGGGAGCTCCAGTTGAAAGGTTCAGGAAAGACAGCATACTCAAGGTGAATTTCGCTTCTGTGGTTTTACAGTATTTGTTTTACATAGTGTGTTATCGTAAAAAAAATACTTAATTATTTTTCTTAGTTGTTATACTGTAGTATATTCATGATGTTTTGTGTGTGCAGGTCTGGTGATGGACGGGCTGTGATTCGCTCCTCTGTGAGGGAGTTTCTGTGCAGTGAAGCCATGCACTTTTTGGGGGTTCCCACTAGCAGAGCCCTCAGGTGTATAACACACTTTATACACTATTTTATATATGAATATAAACATATGAGAAGACGCCCAATGCTCATGGATGTGCTAAAAAAAATAAAAGATGAATGTATGTATTTAACATGTTCAAGTGTATTTTATTTATATTTTTTTCTTTGTCTGTATTGTTTGTCAGTCTGGTTGTGAGTGAGGAGCCTGTATGGAGAGATCAGTTTTATAATGGCAATGTCATAAAAGAAAAAGGTAAAACTACAATCAGAGATTAAAAAAAAAATGTAATAATGAACACATTCATGGCATGTGATTGTTCTTTGCATCTATTAGGTGCGGTTGTTTTGCGCATGGCCAAGTCCTGGTTTCGCATTGGTTCGCTGGAGATACTAACTACAACCGGAGAGTTAGATGTCCTGCGGTAAATTAACTAGACCTGAGGAGGGTGACATTTTTTTCTCACACTCACTCTCATTTGTCTTTTAATGTTTTTGCGCATTTCGTTTTAGGACTTTATTGGACTTTATAATTAAAGAGCACTTTAAACCTATTGCGATAAATGACCCTGAGAAATATGTGGTAAGTATCTTAGTGTCTCTCTTAATTTTTAGTTAATACATGGTAATTATATGTTAATACAAAGTTATTTTAGACTTTCTGACCAGTTTGACTATATTTAACCATTTTTCAGGTGTTTTTCTTTAGAGTGGTGAACGAAACCGCACATTTAATCGCTCACTGGATGTCAGTTGGATTTGCTCATGGTTAGTTGACTCTTTTTTACTAGTTTAATTATCACAGTCTTATAGATTATAGAGAGTTGAATACCCAAAATGTTCAACCACATGATCTGCATTTTCACACAGGAGTCTGCAACACAGATAACTTCAGTCTGCTTTCTATCACTATTGATTATGGCCCCTTTGGATTTATGGAAGCATATGACCCAAGTAACTTTCTTTTTTTCTATATTTTATAACACTAGTGACCATCTTTCTTTATTGGTTAGTTGTTTGTTGTATAACATAATAACATACAACATGTGTGTGAATATATACGTATAATATTTACAGTTATAGAGGTCAACAGTTTATGTACACCTTGCAGAATCTGCAAAATGTTAATTATTTGATCAAAATAAGAGGGATCATGCAAAAATCATGTTGCATTTTATTTAGTACTGACTTGAATAAGATATTTGACATAAAAGACATTTACATGTAGTCCGCAAGAGAAAATAATAGTTGAATTTATAAAAATGATCCCGTTCAAAAGTTCAAACGTTTTTTTTTTTTTGTTTTTTTTTTTTTTAGTGATAGTTGTTCATGAGTCCCTTGTTTGTCCTGAACAGTTAAACTGCCAGCTGTTCTTCAGAAAAATCCTTCAGGTCTCACAAATTCTTTGGTTTTTCAGCATTTTTATGTGAACCCTTTCCAACAATGACTGTATGATTTTGAGATCCATCTTTTCACTCTGAGGACAACTGAGGGACTTATATGAAACTATTACAGAAGGTTCAAACTCTTACTGATGCTCCAGAGGGAAACACAATGCATTAAGAGCTGATTTGAAAATCAGGGTAATTTAACTTATTTTGTCTTCTGAGAAACATGTAAGTATCTTCTGCAGCTTCTAAAGGGCAGAACTAAATGAAAAAAAAACATGGGATTTGGGAAAACATGGGAAAAAAAGGAAAATGTACACATCTTAATTTTGTTCAAAGGTTTACACCCCTAGCTCTTACTGCATCGTGTTTCCTTCAGGAGCATCAATGAGCATTTGAACCTTCTGTAATAGTTGCATATGAGTCCCTCAGTTGTCCTCAGTGTAAAAAGATGGATCTCAAAATCATACAGTGATTGGAAAGGGTTCAACCACACAAAAAGGCTGAAAAACCAAAGAATTGGTGGAACCTGAAGGATTTTTTTGAAGAACAGTGAGCAGCTTAACTGTTCAGGACAAACATGGGACTCATAAACAACTATCACTAAACAAACAAAAAAAAAAATCACAGCTGTGGATCATTCAGGTAAAAACACAGGATTAAGAAACAAGTGTATGTAAACTTTTGAACGGAGTCATTTTTATAAATTCCACTATTATTTTCTCTTGTGGACTATATGTAAACGTCTTTTATGTGAAATATCTTATTCAGGTCAATACTAAATAATAAACAACATTTATTTTGTTTTGGTAAAATAATTAGAATTTTGCATATTCTGCAAGGTGTATGTAAACTTTTGACCTCAACTGTAATTTATAGAATAGGTATAGTTCAGTACAAAATTATTTATTTATTATATCTATTTTATTAAATTATTTTAAGTGAACATTAAACTGACCTACAGCATTGTTTCTTCTATATAGATTTTGTCCCCAACACATCTGATGATGAGGGCCGGTACAGTATAGGAGCTCAGGCTAATGTGGGCCTGTTCAATCTACAGAAACTTCTAGAATCTCTGAAACCACTGCTGACCCCAGATCAGCTATCACAGTAAGAGCTCTTTTTTTCCTCGTATTTTCTGGTTGTATTGATCTGGAATGAAGCTGATTCAGGTGTCATTTCATTTGTTTATTTCAGGTGTCAGCAAATACTGGGAGAATATTCACAAATCTACCATCAAAGGTGAGCATGTCATTAGCCTGTACAGAACACTGTATTAGTCACTATCATTTCTAATCAACTTTATTATACATTTTGTTACAGATTCCATGAACTGTTTAAAGGAAAGTTAGGCTTTCTGGGAAATGAAGAAAATGACTCATATGTGATTGCATTTCTTCTTAAGGTAAATAGTATTATTTATACATTTTTGAAAACATTTTTAATAAAAACTGTTATAACCCTGTTATAATACCTATAGTGAATACAAAGAGTGGAATTACAAGTGTAATGTATAATGTGTGATGTGATGGTTTTAGCTGATGGAGGACACTGGAGCAGACTTCACCATGACTTTTAGAGAGCTGAGTGAAGTCAGTCTGTCCTAGCTTCAGACAGGATCCATTCCTATGGTACATTTCCACTCCATTCACACTCACAGCAGCTGCAATGTCCTTAATTATGCTTTCAGTCCATTAACTGTAACTGTGTCTCTCTTAACAGTCCATGTGGGCTCTTTCAGACCTCTCATCACATGAGTATTTCAGAGACTGGGTTCAGTTGTATTTACAGCGTCTGTCAAGGTAACATCACTGTAATCTACACTTGCATTCTTAAGAGCATTGAAATTAACATCACTTGATGTTTTAATTGTTTCCTACAGGATGAAAAGTGACTCGGATGCAGCACGGCAGCACAGAATGCAAGGTATGATTTGGTATATATGATGCCTTGCAAAAGTGCTCATACCCCTTCATTTTTTTCAGGTTTTGTTATGTTTAGCCTTATGTTAAACTGCTTTAAATTACTCCATACACCGTAATGTCAAAGCACAAAACTTTTCAGATTTATTAGAAATAAAAAACTCTGTTTCTTTTGCATAAGTATTCATACCCTATTCTGGGACACATGAAATTTAGCTCAGGAGCATTCGTATTACTTGTAGCTGTTACTACACTTGCAGTTGAGTTAAATTGTGGCAAATACATTTGCATGAGTATGAATGAATGATGCATTTATATAGCGCTTTCATTGTGTATTGCCGTACACCCAAAGCGCTTTACAATCATATGGGGGTTCTCTCCTCAACCACCACCAGTGTGCAGCATCCACTTGGCCAGTACAACGGCGCCGGTGCGCTCACCACACACCAGCTACAGGTGGAGAGGAGAGAGTGATATAGCCAATTCAATGAAAGGGGATTATTTGGAGGCCATGATTGACAAGGGCCAGTGGAGGGAATTTGGCCAGGACACCGAGGTTACACCCCTACTCTTTTTACGAGAAGTGCCATGGGATTTTTTATGACCACTGAGAGTCAGGACCTCGGTTTAACGTCTCATCCGAAGGACGGTGCTTTTTACAGTATAGTGTCCCCATCACTATACTGGGGCATTAGGACCCACATAGACCACAGGGTGAGCACCCCCTGCTGGCCTCACTAACACCTCTTCCAACAGCAACCTAGTTTTCCCAGGAGGTCTCCCATCCAGGTACTGACCAGGCTCAGCCCTGCTTAGCTTCAGTGAGCAACCAGTCTTGGGTTGCAGGGTGATATGGCTGTGGCTTAGTATTTGGAGTGGAGTAGTATTTGGAAAGGCACACACATCTCAATAAAAGGTCTAACAGAGCAGAGCATATCAGAGCAAAAACCATGAAGTCAAAAAACTGCCTGTAGAGGGCAGATCTGGGGAAGAGTTCAGAAAAATTCTGCTGCATTGAAGGTTCACAGATTTAACCTCCATTATCCATAATAGAAGAAGTTTGAAACAACCAGGACTCTTCCTCCATCAATTGCTCAGTTTGGCCAGAAGGGCTTTGGTTAGAGTGGTGACCAATAAGCTGATGATCCAACACTCTTGGAATTTGCAACAAAGCACTTTCAAACTGTGAGAAACAAGATTCTGTGGTTTGATGAACCTCAATTCCAAGCATCATGTTTGGAGGAAAGCAGGCACTGCTCATCACCTGCACAGTATCATCCCAACAGTAAAGTGTGGTGGCAGCAGTCTCATGCTGTGGGGATCTTTTTCTGTGGCAGGGACTAAGGGACTCGTCAGAATAGAAGGAAAGCTCAATGCACCAAAATATTGAGATAGCCTTAATGAAAACCCAGTCCAGCATTCAGAACCTCAGACTGGGCAGAAGGTTCACCTTCCAACAGGGCAATCAACCTAAGCACACAGTAAGAGTGGCTTATAGAAAACTGTGTAAATGTCTCTAAGTGGCCCAGCCAGAGCCTGGGCTTGAACCCAATCAGCATTTCTGGAGAAACCTGAAAATGTCTGCCAACCCCCATCCAATCTGACAGAGCTTCAGAGGTGAAGAAGTAAGGAGAAGAATGGCAGATAATTGCCAAATGCAGATGTGCAAAGCTGGTCGCATCATACCCAAAGGGCTATAAAAGTGCTTTGACTAAGTATTGCGTTATACTTATGAAATGTACTTATTTCAGTTTTTTAATTTTAGTAAATTTGCAAATTTGCCACAAATCTGTAATTGTTTCCTGTGAAGACAAAGCTGCACTTCTTCATTGTCACTTGTTTCTTCAATAATCATTTTGATATGCTGGTCTGGTGCTAAAGAAACTTTTCTTATTATTATCAGTGGTTAAAAGGTGTGCTAATTATTTTAATGAAAAAAATACCTGACTGACCATAAACTTTTGAACGGTGGTATATGTTAAACAATACATTTTTAAAGCATTTATTAACCTTTGTTAATGTTCATGTTAGTTCACAGTGCATTAACTGATGTTAACGGATACAACTTTTGATTTTAATCATGTGTCAGTAATTGTTGAACTGAACATTAGTATTGTTTATGTTAACAGTAGTTAACTAACATCAACAAATAAAACCTTATTATAAAGTGTTACCTGTTATTTGTTGACTGCATTGTTTTTATTGTTCAGGGGTCAACCCACGGTATGTACTGAGGAATTGGATGGCTGAATCTGCTATCGGAAAAGCAGAGAAAAATGACTTTTCAGAGGTATGTCATGATCATGCTTATCATACAGCTTAGTGTACTGTATTTGTTTAGTATGTTATTTTAAACATAAAATCTAATATTATTTTCCTATGTGATAGAATTCCTAATAATGTATCTTTAGGTGGCGCTGTTGCAGAAGACTCTAACAGAGCCATTTGTGGAGCAGGAGGAGGCTGAGAGAGCTGGATACTCAAGTAAACCTCCATCCTGGGCTCGGCAGCTGAGGGTCAGCTGTTCTTCCTAATCCATTTTTTTCTCAATTTAACTTGAACATTCATTTGAACCAAAAACAGTCTGCAGTTCTGCACAAGCATATTTAATAATAATAAAATAATATACATAAAATAACAAAACTTTGCATCATGCATCTCCTTATCCTCTGTAAAAAAGAGAACTCCACAATGAGGCATCCCAGAATCTGTTGAACAGTTCACTTTGTAAGACCTTATTTATTGACATTTTATTAGCAATGATATAGCATATTTGTAATACATACAGCATATAATCTAAATTAGTTGCATAAGAACAAAGTATTTACACATTTTTAGTTTTGTGGTTTAGTATAAAATTTTAAACAACAAAAGAATCCAGTGGATTCAAGGATCCAGTGTGTCCTAATGTTACACCAAAAACTGGTTTGGCAGTCAGTCCAACTATAAAAACATGTAAATTAGCTCTATCTGTCTTCAAGTTTATTGTTGAGTGCACATTTTCTGCATTGCTGTTATCAGTTCTGACATGAAGTCGCCACCCGTTGGCGCTGTTAGTTGAGGTGTAGTCCTCTTTGGTGGAGGTGGAGCCACTTTTCTGACAGAGCTGGCAGGTTTGGTGGCAGCCAGTGCAGGATCTGGTGGTGGTGTTGGCGTTTAACAAAGCTCAGAATTAGATTTTTTTTTTTACTTGAATATTGACTATTGAAAATTATATCCAGTTTTTAAAAACACAGCTTCAAGTTTTCAAGATGAAGAAATTTGGAACATCTGGGGCCTCATTTATAAAACTTTCTTAAGCACTGATTTGATCTTAGAGTGTTCGTACGATCAAATCCACGTCAAAGTACAGATTTATAAAAACCGTCTTTGACGTGGCAAAGTACTTATCTCCACGTCAGATTCCAGCTTGGCGTACGACCGTTTCCTTGTGGTAATGCCTAGTATTGCAGATAGTTCAGCCTCACTATAATTTGATTTCTTGCGCTCCTTTTTACTTGCCATTGTCACAGAGTTTTTGCTTTAGGAATGAACTCATTTTATATGTTAATTAATTAAGCAGGGGCGTTTCGACGGCGGAACATTCAGCTGCACACAATTCCACGATCATTTGTGATTTATAACCGAATGACTGGCGTACTCATGGATTTCGTGTGTACGTTCGTTTCTCTGAATCGCTCTTACGATCAAATCAGAAAAGTTCTTAGATAAAATCAAGGATGGTTTCTACGCAAGTCTTTATAAATGAGGCCCCAGATTTGATATTTAATATTCTAGGTCAGAGTTTATCAACAGGAAAGAGTAGATGATCTCCGAAAAGTCGAACAAAGCATTTACAGTGACTGGGAGGGGACATGTTCGGTTAACTTCAGCTAGTTTTGTCGTGGCCACAACATATCAACTCGTGGGAACGTGATAATACATCGTGGCCACGAGATATTAATTTGTGGGAACTCGTATTAACTCGTAAGAGCGTGATAATATGCCGTGGCCACAAGATTATTTTGTCAAGTTAAGGACATTCTGGAATCAGTGGTGTAGTGCAGGTTATAAGCACATATACCCACTTCTTTATCAGTTGGCTTTGCGAATACCTACTTTCTAAATCCCCTCTGATGCACATAATTTAGTAGCGTCCTGCATTAGCCAAAATCATGACAGACCACCACATAAATAACTAATTAAATCGCACGTGAATAAATGCAAATATTCCCTAAATACACTCAATAAAGACCCATTATTATCAGTTTACCCATTAGGCTATACAGCATGAAGAAAATGTGACTAAGATTTCATTGACTACAACGTGACTAATATCCTCATACATTTTATTGACTTAAACTTGACTAAACAAAACAGGACATGGTTGACTAAATATGATAACTAAAATGTACATTTGAAAACAAAAAATTAAAATAGCTGACAAAATGAACACTACAACATTCTGATCTACTACTACTGCATTTTATTTTTCTTCTTATGGGACTAAAATGACTAAATGCTGCTTCTCCTGGAGGTTTCATGCCACAGCCACCAAGCTTGGCTCGGACTAGTCTCACTTATGATACATTTACACAACAACGACGTATTACAAATGTAAAAGTATTTATATTATTTTCCACAACCAAGAATTATATAGCAAATATACTACACATAAATCCTATACATATTTCAGACAGAGTCTGATCTCAATTTAGAAGACATTAAACCTAAATTAAACACCTTAAATACCAAGGATACTCCAGTTGACAGCATGGTAACTAATTATATTTATATTTATTTATTCTTTTTTAGTCTTTGTGAGGTGGTTATTACATTATATTAGCAATAACTACCAAAAATACTTCAGAAAGGTGTTCCATTATGTAATTGAAACCTTTTCCAAGTGTGAAACATTTATGTGTGGTACATATGCTTTATAAGTTTTGGTTGTTTAAATTAATATAAATACTTTTACTTTTACTTTTACTTGAAGTTACCGCAGTCATAGTTAACAAAGGATAACGTAAAGGCACACTATGTAAATTTTTTTTATCAAAATATCCGAAAACCTCTAGAATAGTGTTACATATTTTGTTGACTGTAATTTACCTACATTACTTCCAAATGTTTCCAAGAATGTTTAAATCCAGAGAAATAAAAATTTAAGTAGTGTAACAGACAGTAGTGTGACAAACGTGTCATTGTAGCGCCTACCGATGACGTCAAACACCTTTGAATTCCGAAAAAAAAAAAACTAAAGATGCTTTATTTTGTTATGTCTTGTATTAGACATGTGACAAACACACAGAGTAGCATTATAACAGAACCTTTAACACATTCAAATGTATGTAGTATGATAGTGACGTTAATAAAAACTTTAGTATATTAGCTCATCCTTGAACATGATTTCTTGCCGAATCCCATTGGATTGTATCGGTGGTGGGAATGAAGATGACAACTCCCATGATAGCGGTGAAAATTACATATTGTGCCTTTAACAATGTTTAGTGTAAAAGAATTATGAATGAATGAACCATTTGCCGTTGTTATATTGTTCATTTCTGCCTATTTTATTTTCAGTCTCTCTGAAAAGCCAGGGTCGAACTGTGTCTGGTTTAAAACCGAATCCACTCTAAAATTAAGGACAAACAATATTGTGACATAATCTGAAACAAGATGAATGAATTGGCCACCACCTTAACCCTGTTAAAAGTCTTTAGGATCTGTTGACTGGTTCGACTCACCCATTGTCCATACAAGATTTCTAAAAGTAAATGCAACTCAGATTGTCTGAAACTTCATCAATATAACTAAATATAAAATGTGCACAGGGTTAAGCTATGCTTTTGTCGGCTGCCACAGTAACCCCAATAAGCTTAAGGAAATCCTGTAAAGTACTTGTTTTTTTTTTTTTTTTTTTTTTTGTAGCAGCAAATCCATGTCCAGTGATGTATGCCTTGCATAAACAATGACAAAAGAAAATGAGCATGGCTTGCAGTGGTTAAGTTAAAATGCTGTGTGTGAAATAATAAAATAATGTGTGTTTTTATCATTTTGTTCACAAAATCCAGCGACCTTTGCCCTGATCAGTATGTGTGCCCTCATCTTTTTTTTCAATGCAGCTAACCTTGCATCTTCATTTTGTCTACCCATTCATTAAACTATGACAGGTGAATTACTGCAAAAAAAAAAAAAAAAAAAAAAAAAAAAACGGTCATTATAAAGTGATGAAATTATGGCGCCATCTGCTTTTTAACGTTTTATTATCAGGTCAGAAAATATATGTTAATTTGACTAGAAACATCAGAGGCTGGAAATGTAAAGCATCATTACAGTTGGGCGAGACGTTCATGTTCAGGAAAAAGCTGTGTAAGAATTGTTGCCAAACATACTGTAACGGAGTGTCAGGAGCGTAACGCGGGTGGATCTATATGCAAAGCTTTATTAACAGACATCATCAAAACAGGCAGGGTCAAGCACTGGCAAACAGGTATATTGAGGGCAAGACACAAGAGTAATAAAAAAAATAGGCGATGCTTGATCAACGGCGAACGTAATCCAGGGGGCTAGGCAAAAGGGTAATCCAATAAACAGATGAGAGTTCCAGGGCAGGCAGCAAGACAGACAAGACGAGATAAACCAGGCAGGGAATCAAGACACGAAGAACTAGCCAAGATACAAGATTTACCTTAGACTAAGGAAATTAGGAAATGGCTCCGTAGAGTTGCTAACACTAGGAGAGTGCTAAACGCAATGCAATACTCAGCCCTGAATGATGGTAATGGCCTTGTGTTTATACTGTTCGTGATTGGCTACGGCAGTGTGCATAATGAGTGAGGTGGAGCATGGGAAGTGTAGTCCGGGGTGACGAAACAGTCTGTGTAGTGTGAGAGTCAATGTAATAGAACGGCAACCTCTGGTGGCTGACAGACGCTAGACCATAGACAGGATTCGTGACACATGTCATAAGTAAGTGTATTATATGTTCTTTAAATAAAAATATACTTACAAAATCAATGCAGTGTTTTCAGTTTATAATGTGGATCATTCTTTAGATCAGAGAAAAGCTTCATGTCTGAATCTTCTAGGTCGTTCCTAGTCAGATCCAATTCTCTCAGGTGTGAGGGGTTTGATTTCAGAGCTGAAGCCAGAGCAGCACAACCTTTATCTGTGATTCCACAATCACTCAACCTGTGGAGAACAATGTGCTTTGTAAACGGTGTGTAAAATGACTAGTCAATTAAAATGCAATACTGTGTGATGTGATTTGAATCGAATGAATTGATGCAACTTTATACAAATTAGCCACCTTGTCAAAAATGTACGAAATGCTGTGTGATCAGTTTGGCACTATGCACTTTTTGTTTGCATTACCATTAAAACAATAACTTTAAAAATGTTTGATTTTAAACAAACTGAAAATATTGGCTGGGTGATAAAACATGTCTACTATTTGAACTATATGCTAAAATGAAGTTTAAATCTTTTTAAGAAAAGGATGAGTCACAATGATAAATTAAAGGCATTTCATCTGCTCCATAAACAATTCACACATCTTATTGTCTGATGTGTTAAGATTTTTAGAATGCACATAGCTTATTTTTTATCCAACAGTTAAGATTTACAAAACAAAAATCTGGTTCAATTTTCAGATGGATCTGAAAATGGCAGACAGGCTGAATGAAAATGTAAAACCACTGTCTGACATTAGGTGATGCATTTTGAGCAGCAGAAATTAAGCCATTTCCTGTGCTTATAACCACTACTTCATTAGGCAATAAGCCTGGTTTATACTTACCGTGTCCTCATATCTTTGCTTAGTGCTAAGCAGTATTTACCGCAAGTTTTTCAAGTCACAATAAACAAATATTGTTTTAATTATAATTAAATGAAATGGTAATACTAATCGCTGAGACCATGAGATCATGGTTTTAGTCAAACTGGTAACTGTTTAATCCCTAAGTGTATTTAGATTGAATTAAGTACTAATTGTAATTTGTTTAACTGAGAGCAGCATGTCTATGAATCGCACCTTAAACTACTGATTTAGCTTTTTCTAGTCAAACTATATTTGTATACAAAATATTTGAATAAAAATGTTATTTATTTTTTGTAAAATTATATTTTTTGTTATTTGTGTCATGTGGAAGTGGATATAGTGTGATGGTTTGTTTTGACTCCTTCTATAGACACCCAAAAAAGGTAGTTTAAATAAAGGTAGAGAGCAAACAGATTCGGTAATCATTGAGTTTGAAAGTTAAAAACTATTATTGTACTAATAAAGAATATGTTTACCAAGAACAAATATATATGTGACCATCAAACTTACTCCAGTTTTTCCAGTTTACAGTGAGGATCCTCCAGTCCAGCACACAGCAGTATCAAACCAGAAACTCCTAGTTTATTCCCAGACAGATTTAGCTGTCTCAGATGTGAGGGGTTTGACTTCAGAGCTGAAGCCAGAGCAGCACAACTTTCATCTGTTAGTCCACAATCACTTAACCTGTTGAGAACAATGATGCTGTGTAAACAGTGTGTAAAATGACCAGTTCATTAAAGACGATGTCTGATGTAGTGACAGGCATACTTTCACACTACACTGTATTTAAAGCACTGTGTTTATGCTGATTTTACATGAACTTGAGGTGAAACAGATAAAAGCTATGTTGTTTTATTATTATCATGATGCTGGGTGTGTATTGGCAAGTACCGTTGACCTCAAGGGTCTCTGAAATCTCTGAATTTGCCGCTCCTGATGACTTCCTGCAATATCATGGCATTTGGGATGCGAAAGGCCCCTGCACCTTTCCAGTGCCTCCTGTAGAAGGTTTTGTCAGGAGTAGCTAAATGTGAGGTATGTCTTGATGACTTAGTGATTTGGTGATGTCATACGAGGATCATTTAAATTGCTTAGAACTAGTTTTCAATCGACTGGCTGTCTTAGTCATGACTGTCCAGAGAGCTTCTGTTTTTCACCTGTTGAGCTGATTAAAACAGCTGTTCCCAATGAATCAGGGTAATTAGGATGCTTTAGAACTGCTTGGACTGGAAGTTTTCTTTAGGTAATTCCCTTGTATTTGATGTGAACATTTGAATATTTTGTTTGCTTTTTTGGCCTCTTCCCACATATGAAGTTTTTTTTTTTTTTTTTTTTATACCAATATACCTTGTTGCACCTGACCTTTGCTTTGGTATGTAACTTTTGGCGCTACAAACGTTTTTATGTTAGGGTTTTTTTTTTTTTTTTTTACTTAAGTGTTGCTTCCCCTACGCTAGATGGACAGAGCATAACAGCATGATTAATCAGCTGCTGGCTCACTTGTGATGTTCTCTGACTAAAACGAAAGTTTATTTCATGTGTATTTAGACTGAAGCAAGTATCACTTAGAATTTGTTAATTAACTAAGTATCTGTTAACCACTTTGCCATGGTGTCAAATGAGAACACTAGGGGGCATTCTATACCAGATTACCGAAGTCTCAGTCTCCGCCGGCTCATCATTGAGGGCAACCCCTGTGAAGGCTGTACCAACCCCAGCACCCCAAGGAGCCTGGTTTGGCAGCTAGACTGCAACGGTCTGCTCACAGGAGGGTGGCACTGCCTGCCCATTTCCAGGCCCATAAGGACTCGGCAGAAGGCATTGAAATGATGATGAGAAGGGCAACTCAGGGGTGGAGGAGACCCGATTGACCTGCCTGCCTCTGAAGAAGGGATGGGAGCAGAATTTTCTTTTTTTTTTCTTGTATTTTTTTTTTTTCTGAAACAAACCAGAGAGGCCCAAACAGACTTGGTTCTCAGAGCTCATGTCCACTCCTACCCCCAAAGTCTATGTGGCTGCAACAGCAGTGAACCATGTCACTGTGGACAGCAGGTTCTTAGGGAAGCACAAGCTGATTGAGGTTTCTGACAGATTGAACCCTCCAAAGCTACATATCATTCACTCAGCTCAGTGCCCTCTCTATGAAGATTGACCTCCTGACCACGCTTACCTTCATCAAGAGGGTGGGGGACCTGCAAGACCTATTCATCATCAGTACATACCTAGAGTTCGGACTGGCATACTCTAACGTTGTCCTGAGACCCTGGCCTGGCTACGTACCCAAAATTCCCACTGTTCCCTTCCGCTTGGTCCAAGTGGTGACCAAGTACGGAAGACCCAGCCCTGTCTCTGCTTTACCCAGTAAATGCTTTGTGCATACACCTGGTTTGCACTTAGAGCTTCAGAAGTTCTGATCAGCACTTTGTCTGCTTTGGAGGACAGCAGAAGCGAAAGGCTGTCTTCAAATAAATGATGGCCCACTGGATAGTGTCGGGCTTACCAAAACCAAGGCATACCTTCTCCTTTAGAGCTCAAAGCTCATTCTGCTAGAGGCATTGCAGCCTCTTTAGCTCTCATGAACGGTGTGACGTCTGTAGAGCTGCAGGCTGGGCTATACCCAACACTTTCACAAAATTTTATAATCTCTTTGTCAAAGCTTTTTTGTCACAAGATCTTAGCACTAACAGATAAAACTTCAGAGCAGTTTCCTAAGTTTGGTGAACCAAGGACATCTATATCGCCAAAGCATTCTTTGGTGGTAAATTTCGGCAGAGGAACTCCCTACCAAGCCCCATTTTTCATGGTATACCTCTTCTCGGACTAGTTTTTGATATACTGTATACTGGTTCCTTAACTGTAACTCCATATGATGTATTCTTCCACTGCTCGCTTTCCCTATTGGCAAACCACATGTTTTCCCTTTGACAGAGCTAGCTCCATCACTAGTCACTGTGGCTGGTAGTTTCCCCCTCATCTGGTGGAGCCCTCCACGGACTTTTCAAAATCAGGTGAGTCCTTAGGACATATTTTTCACATGCAAACCTCACCCTTTTGGTACGATGTGGAACACTTTCTGCTGGAAAGAACTCTTTCTTAAACTCTTTCTTAAAAGATAAACTTGAGGTTGTTTACCTTGAGCATTGGAGGGTTGCGAGACAGTGAAGCTGCATTTTTTATTTTGGCACATGAAAGCTTGCCAGCACCTGCACTGGCAGGTCTTGTGATGCATTTCAGTAGTTGTGGCATTTAGCATAGAGACCCCTAGTGTTGTCATTCGACTGACAGATAGGAAACAACGGTTACAATAATAATTGGCCCATTTTTATGGTTAAATTATATTTAAAAGAAAGAGCTGTTAATAAAACATATTCTATTTTAATTTGTGTCACGTGTATGTATTGTGATGGTTTGTTTGACATGAGAAAAGGTACAGTTTAACAAGCAGAGTTTGTGATCAAAGGTTAAAAACTATTACATTACTAATGAATAAATAAATATTAATAAATATTTTTTTGTACCAGGACAAATATATATGACTATCAGATAGATGATTTTACCATAGTTTCTCTAGTTTACAGAGAGGATCCTCCAGTCCAGCACAGAGTGATGCCAAACCAGGAACTCCTAGTTTATTCCCAGACAGATTCAGATCTCTCAGGTGTGAGTGGTTTGATCTCAGACTTGAAGCCAGAGCAGAACAACCTTCATCTGAGAGAGCACAATAACTCAACCTGTGAACACAAATCAGACCAACAGGATTAACAGAGAAATAGTGGTATGTGGTGATCTTCTGAAATAAAATGCATTTCTGTAGCTCAATAGTAGAGTACAGTACTAGAAATGTTAAGGTCATGGGTTTGACTCCCAGAAAATAAAAAGTGTACCTTGAATGGAATGCAAGTCGCTTTTGATAATACTACTGAAAAAAAAAAAAATTGAGTATTCGAAATACATTTATTTTATGCTAAGTGTACTACAAATACATTTACATATTTATGTGCTTAATAAAAATGCCCTGCAATTGTACTTTTGGTATACTTAAAAGGCTACTAAATTGGAACAACAAATTTTGTGCTTAAAGGAGTAGTTCACTTTCAGAACAACAATTTACAGATAACTTACTCACCCCCTTGTCATCCAAGATATTTATGTCGTTTTTTCTTCAGTCGTCAAGAAATTACGTTTTTTGAGATAAACACATCTGGGAATTTCTCCATATAATGGACTTAAATGGTGCCCCGATTTTTGAATCTTCAAAATGCCGTTTAAATGTGGCTTCAAATGGCTGTAAACGATCCCAGCTGACGAAGAAGGGTCTTGTCTACTGAAACGTTCGGTCATTTTCTTAGAAAAATAAATGTTTACATACCTTTTAAGCACTAGCTTGAGGTGTGGAAAAAACTAAAGAATGTGCAGGATCTGAGGGATTAACTAGTTTAACTGTTAAGTCTGCTCTTAAGTTTAACTGACAAACAGTGCCATTTTTTTATTTAAAAAATAATATAATTAATTAAAAAATATAGTTAATTAACTTTAGTTTTGAGGACACATGTTAAACAGTTTCATCAGGCTAGTACAAAAAAAACATGACATTTTATTATTCCTTTAATTTAGCTACTTTTTTAAATTACATTTTGCAGATTCTACAAGGTGCATGTAAACAGTTATTATTATTATCCTTTGCTATTGCCCCTTTAAGGTCTCATCTCCTTTATATGAAATTTAGGAAACGGTAGTCATTGGCTGTATACTGAGACACACTGCAAACCGGTCTCTGGCGCTGATCGGATTCCTGAAGTTTGTTTGGCTCTTGCTGATGTCCTCTTTCACAATGTCCAGGATGCCTTGAAACTGATATTGACTCATACGGAAGTATGAATAAAATTTGTCTTCAAAAAAGGACATCTCTCTAATCAGAGTTACAGATTCTCCAAACTCCTCTTGTCTTGGAAGGGTCTCATGTACCCAACAGCGTTTGTTTTTCTTTTGATACTTTTGTGAAACATGTAACAGCAGCAGGTCGTCTACATCCATTTTCCTAGCTTTGAAACCGCTGCGCGTGAGCTTAGAATAAAAAGACCGTTATATCGTTCGTTGGTGTGGATGCAATTGTAGTTATCGTTATCTTTATAGTTATCGTGCTTGGTGTGAACTGGCCTTAACCTGAGGAACCTCCTGCTTGTATTGCGATCTGTAACACACTCTCTTTTAAATTAATCCTTTACACACCATATTTATTTAAAAATCTTTTATATGTCCCTTCATGGCATGTTTAAGTCCTACTTGACTGCTCCTCGATGAGAGGTGGTCCTTCTGTGTCCAAAATTTATCAAAAACATCCAGGGATAAGATTTTCACACTGACAGCAGTCAATGTATGACAGTTGCAGCTGTTTGTTTGTCGGAGTGGGAAGAATGCGATTAAGGAGTAAAAGGTGAACTGACAACCGAAATTAGCTGCCTTATGTAAGTGGCTTTTTTGAAACAGATCTGCACCTACTGTGGACCATGGTCTTGTTGGAAATTCAGTTGGCAGTAGTGGTTCTCTGAGGTTTGTTCTCTCACGACTGAGGAACTGAATGGACAAATCTGCTATCAGAAAAAGAGAGAAAAATTACTTTTCAGAGGTATGGTTACATGTGATGAACTTTAACACTCAAACTAATATAATATCATGATCATGCTTATCATACATCTTAGTGTACTGCATTTGTTTTAATATATTAAATTGAAATGTAGACTCGACAATTATACATAAAATGTGACATTTTCAGACAATAATTTTGTATATATAAAAATTACTAGGTGGTGCTGTTGCAAAAGAACAGAGCCATTTGTGGAGCAGGGGGAGGGTGAGAGAGCTGGATACTCTAGTAAACCTCCATCCTGGGCTCAGCAGCTGAGGGTCAGCTGTTCTTCCTTATCTATTTTCTCAATTTCAGCGTAACTTGAATATTCAATTTAACCAAAACATTGTGCAGTTCTAGGCAAGCATATTTAATAATAATAATAATAATAATAATAATAACATGTAACACTGTAAAAAAAAAGAGAGAACTCAACAATAAGGCATGCCAGAATCTGTTTAACAGTTAACTTTGCAAAAACTTTTAATTTATTTATTTATGTAATTAGCAATGATGATATAGCATATTTGTAATACATACAGCATATAATCTAATTACTTGCATTAGAACAAAGTATTTACACATTTTTAGTTTTGTGGTGTAATATTAATTTAAAAACAAAATAAAAGAATCCAGTGGATTCAAGGATCCAGTGTGTCCTAATGTTACACCAAAAACTGGTTTGGCAGTCAGTTCCTCCGTCCAACTATAAAAACATGTCATTTAGCTCTATCTGTCTTCAGGTTCATTCTTGAGTGCGCTTTTTCTGCATTTTCAGCATCAGTTCTGACATTAAGTCGCCACCCGATGGCGCTGTTAGCTGAGGTGTAGTCCTCTTTGGTGGAGGTGGACCCACTTTTCTGACAGAGCCGGCGGGTTTGGTGGCAGCTGGTGCAGGAGCTGGTGGTGGAGGTGGGGGTGGAGGTGGTGGCGGTGCTCCACCTGCAGATTCAAAGTTTTGGGGAGCAGGAGGAGGTGGTGGAAAAGAGTAAATGGGGTCTGGGGGTGGTGGGGGCAGCCCTACCCCACTAGAAGATGTAAACATAGGTGGTGGTGGAGGCAGGAAGTCAGGGGGAAGTTCGGCATCTTCTGGAGGAGGTGGTGGAGGAGGCAGGTCATCCATGGGTGGAGGTGGGAATGAGGATTTTGGGAATTGAGGTGGAGGAGGAAAGTTGTTGACTTTGGTTGTGCTGGGAGGAGCAGGAGGAGCAGGGGGAGGAGGAGTCAACATGGGGTCAGGTGGTGGAGGAGGCAGGATGTCCATTGATGGCGGAGGTGGTGGAAAAGATGTTTGGTTGCTGGGGCCCTTCAAAAACAAACCAAAAATAACAGTTGAAGAACATGAAGAACTACATTTATTTTATACACTACTAAAGTGCATGTAAAGTTATTGGTTAAAATTAAAAAGTAATTATTTTATTTTACATTTAAGCCAACATGGGATGTTACAATATGTGACTCTGGACCACAAAACCAGTCTTAAGTAGCATGGGTAAATTTGTAGCAATAGCCAAAAATACATAAAATTATTGATTTTTCTTTTATGTCAAAAATCAAGGATATTAAGTAAATATCATGTTCTTGCAGGGTATTTTGTACATTTTGTACAGTAAATATATAGAACTTAATTTTTGATTAGTAATATGCATTGCTAAAGACTTCATTTGGACAACTTTGAAGGCAATTTACTCAGTATTTTTATATTTTTGCACCCTCAGAATTCAGATTTTGCCAAATATTGTCCTACTGTAACAAACCATACATCAGTGGGATTTTTTTTACCTTCATTTTTCAGCTTTCAGGTAATGTATAAATCTCAGTTTCAAAAAATGTACCCTTATGACTGGTTTTGTGGTCTAGGGTCAGGATGTTATAGGTGGCTGCTAGGACCATTTTAGATGATTGATAGGGTGTTCTGGGTTGTTTTCATGAGTTGCCCTGTGGTTTCAAGGTTGTTCTGGATGTTTGCTAGGACATTTCTAGGTGGTAGCTAGGGTGTTCCTGGTGGTTGCTACACAGTTTCGATGATGTACTGGATTGATGCAAGGGCATTGCGAGATCATTGCAACGACTTGGTAGTTTTAATGTGTTACTATATGGTTGTCAGGTCATGCCAGGTGAAAAAAATATATGTGAAAAAGATGTTACGAAAATACCACATCTTTCTTTAACAGGCTATGTAATTTGTGGTATCATTCATGTCCGTTGGAGGACAAACCTTGCATGTTGTTTTACTAGGCTACTAGGCATTTGGACATTGTTAGAAAACACCACGAATAAGGACAAAGCACAATATTTGTAACCATGCTCTTTATTACTAAGAGAGCTGATAGTTCTAGAGGTACCTTGGTCTCCACTGGAGGCTGAGGAGCATGTCCATTTGCAGCTTTGGCTGAAAGACAAATACAAACCTTACTAAATGTCCTCAAAATCATTTAAAATGTTAATATAGCAAGGTCCATTATACATATTATAATGATCCGTTGAACTCCATTATATGTACCTTTGGGTGTAGGGGAGGGTGTTGATGCGTTGGAGGAGGTCTGGATAGTGCGGTTAGCCCAGGTTACAGAGCCTGCAGCCTTCCTCACAGCAGTCTTGTAGTTTTCATACAACTGCTTACCATACTATGAAAGATATCGTGACAAAACAAGAGCATTAATAAGGTAAAATAAATTAAAGGTGACCTTATTTTTCAACGCGGAAGCAAGCCTGTGGGCGAGGCTATAGGGAAATAACGAGAAGACTAACACAGTAAATGGTAAAACTGTTTGCACTACAAATCAGTGTGTTCATAATTAAGATAATACATTAAAATAATATGGCAAGACACAACAATTTGCAATATAGCTAGACACGGATGAGATTGGAAGCTAGACCCATAATATTTACAAATGGCCCACAGAAAAAAAAGGTCGATAATTTACCCAAAAATAAAAATTTTGTCATAATTTACTTACTTTTAAGTTGTTCAAGTCAGTTGACCACAAAAGTATATATTTTGAAAAATATTGGTAACAAAACAGTTGCTCATAGCCATTGACTTATATAGATTTATTTTTTCATACTGTGGAAGTCAGTATACTATGCTCAAGAATGTAAAGATTGAGTGAAATACATGTCAGCTGAAAGATTTTCACCTTGGGAGAATGAGTATCTTCATTGTCATGCTGAAAAAAGTGCCCAATAATGCAGGGAATGAGGGGAGGGTAGCATCTTCTGTTTCAAGTTTTTGTATTACATCACACAGTGGTGTTTGAATTCATGACAGCATTGATAAAGCACAACTCCCACACACCTTCAGCACTTGTATATCCTTATATAAGAGCTTTACTACCACTGAACATCACTGTGGGTTCCAGGCACTTCTCACTGTACTCCTCCTCTGGCAACACCAGAACATTTTGGATGCTTTTGGATCTGAAACGATTGACTTTGTCTCTTGAGACCAGCATTTGGATTCCCAAAAGTCTATATTTTGTAAATATGGGCCTTGGAAGAGGTTAAATGAGTTTATTGTGCTTTGGCTACAGTAGGCAATTCTAGTGGTGACAACAACTGTGCATGTCACTTCTGCAGGCTGTGTCACTCTTCATAGCTTTTGCCGACTCTGAGACACTTGCATGCTCTCCTGCACTTTTCCCAGCAAAATTCACTCATCACTAAATGAAAACTTAAAGTGAAGACCTGATTGTTTCAGGAGCCTTGTCACAAGTCCATTGCTTTTGAATGTCGGTGCTGCTTCTGCTATATTTTCACATTTAAAACAATAATTTGGTATTCCTCTTGTACCATTGTCCTCTTTTTATGCTAAGAAATATGTCACCTGGCAGTTCTCTCCCAAGTGGTTCCATTGCTGCCAGCATGAGGCTATATAACACTTTTAATTGTCAGAAAATTACTTGTCTTTAAAAGTTTTGGTTCAATATACTTACCTGTTGATCAAAAATAGCCTTAAACCTATACACCTTTTTTTTAGTAACTTTCAGAAGGGTATACTCATTTTTGCAACACATTTTATCACTTTGATAAGAAAATCCTATTTTGCTGAATAATTTTCACTCTTTGTTATATTGTAGCCATTTGCTCAAATCATTTAAGTTCATTTTTTTCCTCATTAATGTACACACAGCACCCCATATTGACAGAAAAACACAGAATTGTTGACATTTTTGCAGATTTATTAAAAAAGAAAAACTGAAATATCACAGAGTCCTAAGTATTCAGACCCTTTGCTGTGACACTCAAATATTTAACTCAGGTGCTGTCCATTTCTTCTGATCATCCTTGAGATGGTTCTACACCGTCATTTGAGTCCAGTTTGATTATACTGATTGGACTTGATTAGGAAAGCCACACACCTGTCTATATAAGACCTTACAGCTCACAGTGCATGTCAGAGCAAATGAGAATCATGAGGTCAAAGGAACTGCCTGAAGAGCTCAGAGACAGAATTGTGGCAAGGCACAGATCTGGCCAAGGTTACAAAAAATTTCTACTGCACTTAAGGTTCCTAAGAGCACAGTGGCCTCCATAATCCTTAAATGGAAGACGTTTGGGGCGACCAGAACCCTTCCTAGAGCTGGCCGTCCGGCCAAACTGAGCTATCAGGGGAGAAGAGCCTTGGTGAGAGAGGTAATGAAGAACCCAAAGATCACTGTGGCTGAGCTCCAGAGATGCAGTCAGGAGATGGGAGAAAGTTGTAGAAAGTGCACCAGTCGGGGATTTATGGCAGAGTGGCCCGGCGGAAGCCTCTCCTCAGTGCAAGACACATGAAAGCCCGCATGTAGTTTGCTAAAAAACACCTGAAGGATGCCAAGATGGTGAGAAATAAGATTCTCTGGTCTGATGAGACCGAGATAGAACTTTAATTCTAAACGGTATGTGTGGAGAAAACCAGGCACTGCTCATCACCTTTCCAATACAGTCCCAACAGTGAAGCATGGTGGTGGCAGCATCATGCTTTGGGGGTGTTTTTCAGCTGCAGGGACAGGACGACTGGTTGCAATTGAGGGAAAGATGAATTCGGCCAAGTACAGGGATATCCTGGACGAAAACCTTCTCCAGAGTGCTCAGGACCTCAGACTGGGCCGAAGGTTTACCTTCCAACAAGACAATGACCCTAAGCACACAGCTAAAAGAACGAAGGAGTGGCTTCACAACAACTCTGTGACTGAATGGCCCAGCCAGAGCCCTGACTTAAACCCAATGGAGCATCACTGGAGAGACCTAAAAATGGCTGTCCACCAGTGTTTACCTTCCAACCTGACAGAACTGAAGAGGATCTGCAAGGAGGAATGGCAGAGGATCCCCAAATCCAGGTGTGAAAAACTTGTTGCATCTTTCCCAAAAAGACTCATGGCTGTATTAGATCAAAAGGGTGCTTCTACTAAATGTGATATTTCAGTTTTTCTTTTTTAATACATTTGCAAAAATGTAAATTCTGTGTTTTTCTGTCAATATGGGGTGCTGTGTGTACATTAATGAGGGAAAAAATGATTTCAGCAAATGGCTGCAATATAACAGAGTGAAACATTTACAGGGGTCTGAATACTTTCCGTACCCACTGTATATGTGTGTGTATTTATACCTGTATATAAATAATGTACACAGTACACACATTATGTTTTCTATTATTTAGAATAAGATTAATTGATTAGTCATTTTGCAGCCCTTATGCTTCATGTCTACTTTGCATTTATCATTATCTACTTTATAAATATTTTGCCCCCCAAAAAAAAACAAACAAACAAAAAAACTATGCTCTGTGGCTTGGTTTCCACTTACCTTTGCAATACGTATCCCAGTCACCCACAGAGTCATGGACCACTCATCATCACAGCACAAATACTTGATGTATTGTGATTCTTTTTGAATCTGAGGATGCTGAAAAACAGATCACAGTAAAAATATTAACCACTGTGTTCACTGATAGAAACCTAGATACCTACTAACATTTAATTTGGTTGTATTCCTTATTTTATTCTATGGAATGGTTTTGTCTCATTGTACATTTTTCTGAAAATGCTTTGTTTTTGTTTTTCTCTTGGGTTGGGTAACTAATTATTAAGGGTATTCAAACTTGGCTCATGTTTTCTCCAAATAGACAGTTGGTGATATTAACATTATTATGTTGTTTACAGATGTTATTGAGCTGCAGTTTTAAAGCAGAGACAGCAGATGGCAGTCTAAAATCACTATTTCCATGGCCAAATCCACTCTAATGCAATACTTTAAGATTAGTCCAAATATTGCTGAAAGGGACCAGAACAATGTTGTGCTTCATTATGGTGCTTCAAAATGCATGTCCTTTTTCTGTTGGAGTTGCTAGGTTTATCTTTATCTACTTTATTGAATGTATTTCATCATGTGTTTGCATTTTATTTCTCAATTGCTTGACTAACATAAAACACAGATAATCCTAACTTAGACATATCCTGAAACACCCTTGGAAAGTATTACAAATCAGATTAATAATTTGTCATGCTTTCTTAGTAAGAGGCATGTCAGTGGATCTGGTTTTGTTATAATCATATATTACTGTACTGTCTTTTTGTTTCCTGTGGATTTATGTTTTTATTTAAGAGTGAAGTTATAATTACTTAGTCCAGCAAGAATATTTAGCCAGAGATATTCTTTCCGTGCCTCTTTTTAAATGAGTAGAACAATAACCCAATATTCACACTTTCACAACTTATACAAATTCAAAGGAAAACTACAGAAAATGTTAACAGTGTAGACTGAAGAAAAGTAAGTTTGAGGTATTTTAAATTGTGACAGGCAGGCTCTGAAAACTGCATGGTCAGAAACAACAACAACAAAAAATAACCAGAGGAAAAAAAAGTTGTGAAATTTCACTGTGTGTGGTAGATAGATTAAAATACTAATTTGGAAAGGCTTGAGAACCATGCTAACATACTGTCTGAACCAAATACAGATAAACTGGTTTTGAGTGCCACAGGGCTCGCTTTTAGGCCCTCTATAGTTTCCATTTTATGTGCTTCCACTAGTAGTATTTGTAGGAAACACAGAATTATTATCTTGACTCGGGTTT
>NC_133384.1:3767335-3790372 GCF_049309525.1 Garra rufa | reverse complement strand
TATACTTGTCAGCACGTGAAGTTGTGCGTAACGCGGTGCCAGGGTCGTGGCCTGTTCCATGGGTCTGTTCCCAATGTAACGTCGAAGTGATTCGACTGAAGGGGTAACGTCTAGATTACGAAGGTAACCCACGTTCCCCGAAGGAGGGAACGGAGACGTTGCATTCCCCTGCCACGCCCCTGGCGTCGCGCTGACGCCAGCTTTATTGTACATTACAAACAAATAATAATTTTATTCATTTCTTTTTTTATTAATAATGTCTTTGGCTGTGTCCATTGCATCTGACACGTTTTCTCACTCACACGCCCCCAACTCGGAAACTCTGGGTTTAAAGAAAATTTCAAGTTTCCCAATTGTAATGACTTTGTGGTCGCATTCATATGCTTTCAACTGGTAAATACGATCTATCCGACATGACTTGAACGCACCATATTTTCCTGCAGAGTTCAGTTCCAACCCTGATCAAACACACCTGTCTGTAATTATCAAGTGCTTCTTCAGATCCTAATTAGTTGGTTCAGTTCTGTTTGATCAGGGTTGGAGCTGAACTCTGCAGGAAGGTAGATCTCCAGGAACAGGCCCTAAACCAAGAAACCAAGAGAGGGAAATTGTTTTGAACTTACAAGCTATCAGACTGATTCTGTTAGCTTCTGTAAGCTTATTTTAGTTGAAAATAATTTATTTTACTGAAGACAAAGACAAGTGTGACTATTAAAGAGATTAACTTACTTTAGTATCTCCAGTTTACAGTGAGGACTCGCCAGTACCTCAGAGAGCAGATTCACAGAGTTTCCTACTTTATTTCTAGTCAGATCCAGTTGTTTCAGGTGTGAAGGGTTTGATCTCAGAGCTGAAGCCAGAGCAGCACAACCTTCATCTGTGATTCCACAATCCCTCAACCTGCAGAGAACACAGACACTCTTCACTCTCTCAGTACAGATCAGAATAATAGGTACAAGTCACAGTTTTACACAAACTAATATGTCAACATTTATCAAAGTCATTATATGTATATAAATTTATATATATATATATATATATATATATATATATATATATATATATATATATATATAGTTTTTTTAACAAGTTTTCTACTGCAGAGCTTCATGAACTTTCTTGTGCCACTGTCTCAGTCTGAGCTGTGATTTTCCTCTTATGAATGAGTTGTAACTGTCTTTTTTTTCTAGACAGGAGCTCGATTCCCCTCCCCCTTCTTGCGCTAGCCTGTGGCTTCCTTGAGGGTGCATTACTGGTGCTATCTGGAAAGATCCTGGGCAGCCTTTCGACCCTGTGCTGTCTGGACTCCAATTCCAAGTCATTAGAGGTTTTCTCTCAGGTTGAACATGTTTTCTTAGAGTACTGTCTCCTGACATGCTCCCTGGGTTACTTAGGTCTCACCCCAAGGGCATCTGTAGACCTGAGTTGAGCATGAGGGCTTGCTTCAGCCTGGGAGCTGAAAGCGCCACTCCCGTGAACTCCATAGGTGGTCATACCAAGTTGCTAGGCCTCTTTGTCACCTCCTTGGCCAGCCCTCTCTATGGAGGGAGCTTGTAGCTCCCCCTAATGAAGCATATAATTCCCTATCTGCTTTTTGAGCATTGTGCTCTCCTCACTACGGGAGGGTTATTTCGAGCTTGACCCTAAGCAGAACATGTGGTTCTCTTCTCCTCTGAGAGTTGAGAGCCTTGCTCCCGGGTTATAGACTCTATAGGCTCTTTCTGACTGAGCTTATATCCCCTTTCACTCTTGAGAGTCAGGTCCTCTGCTTCCTTCAGCTCTTTGAGCAGTGCCTCCAGGTAGTTAGGCCACCTGGCCTCCCTAGTGGACTGCTTTTTTGGTTGAGCCCAGCAGTGCTGGCGAGTTGGCGAGGCTCCCCTCGGCTAGATGGTTCTTCCATGAGATATGCCACCTCCAGAGCCACATGTGCTGAACTGTGTGCTCTTTTACTCCTAAGCAGTTTCAGTCACATCAAGCCCCTGGGCCTGTCATGGCCTCTGGTGGCCTTTGGTAATGGTGCTAATGATGCACACATTAGCTATCTGTGCACTTCCCCAAAAATTCCATGTTCATGGTAAGTGTGCACGCTAAGCCTTCTAAAAAACTTTTCTAAAAACCTTTATGGTAAGGGCGACGCAATGCTAGCCTTGTTCCCTTTCTCTGAGTTAGCTCAGGCCCCGGTTCTCACCTTGGGCCCAACTCTGCTTATGTATCCTTTATGATACATCTTTAAGTAGGGTGTTGCTACCAAGTTCCTGGAGTATCTTGTAGATACTCTAGCAGCTCATTTGAAGAGCAAAAGTAGGCCCCTGGATGACAGGCCAAGATATGGATTTATGTCAACCTTGATACTCGGCGTATCCCCTTGAAGCAATCTCATTGACTCTGATTCCAAACCTACGAGCTCTGCCCTGGGCTCAGGCTTCCTATAAGCCAGCCCTCAACAGGTAAGTTTGTTGTGGCATACAGCTCAGGCCTTTGGCCATAGGGGATGATGTCACTCACAGTCGAGGCATCCTAGGGGCAACTCCCTTGGCTTTGGTTAAGTTAGTACTTGGTGCTTGGCATGCACTCCCCTCAGCATGGCAGTGTGGCTATACCTTTCCCCATAGTGACGGCAGTTTGAAGTTCCTTTGGAAGGGAACATCTCAGGTTACATATGTAACCCTGGTTCCCTGAGAAGGGAATGAGACACTGCATCCTCTCTTTTCGCCATGCTTCAGACATAAGCTTCAGACGAAGAAGCAGATGACATATTCTCCCGACGTCCTTTTATAATGTGGTTGCACCGGTAGTTATGTCATAGGCTGTCGCCGGCCAATGTTATTGTTAAGTTTAGATGTATGCTTTAGAAACCGGTCACAATGAAGGCTTTCCCCATAGTATACCAGGATTACATGCGTAAGCTGAGACATTCTCCAGTGTACAGTAGTGATGGAAGAAACAAACCTTTTTAAAGCTTCAAATCAACTTACCCAATTGCTTTGCACTGTTTCGAAGCCTCAAACACCACACTCACCACAAACCCATTGAAAATGTTTTGTTTTAATATAATTTGTTCAATGTAATTAACGTCATCAAATTAAGTGTCTGTGTAATATGTTCTTTATTCATTTGCATGGCTTGTTTTGTTACGGACACTCTTGTTAAAGACAACTTTTGTTTATGCATTTACACACTAGTAGACATAAGATATGGCTGTATATTGGCATGCTGTGATTACCCATAGTCCAATCACAGCCATGTTGATATACAGCCATATCTCACGTCTACTTGTGTAATATTGTGTTTATACAACAGTTTGATGCCACAAGTGTGTAAATGCATAAACAAAAGTGACAAAAACAAGACTGACCTTTTTTATTCTTTTCCCCCCCGTGGCTTCCATGGACTGCTACTATAACACTGTAATTTTCTGCCAAAAATAAACACTGCTTGCAAACGCTGAAATAGGTCTATAGCACAGCATTTTAACTAAAGTAAGTAATTCTGCCTCAATGTAAAATGTACACACAGAGGTTTGCTTGACTATAGAGTCAGAGACTGTAGCATCTATTTACTAACTGAACCCAAAAATCTAAATCTAAACCTAAACCTAACCATTACATAAAAGTGAGACTGCTTAGTACCGACAAACCTGTATTCAAACCACAATCATTTGCATTTAGCCATTTGCTTGCTGCTCCTGATTGGTTGGCTCATGTTCCATTATGTCAACCAATCCCGTCACTCCATTCTTCTGATTAGCTGCTGCACATCTCAGCACTTCATCCAATCCTGTTACTCCATTCTTCTGATTTGACGATAATCTGTTTCAGTGCACCGTCCTCAACCAATCCCCCTTTTCTAGCTGGCTTTTAAGAAGCCATTTCAGGAATTAGAGTGAGTCTTGAGACTCACTTTGTTCTGGCTACACTTTGTTTTTGTCAGTCAACATGTTGGTGATATTCATGACTGAGAGACTGGTGTAGGGAAGTAAGCCACGTGGTATACATATCAACATGCAGGTAACTTGCTGTCTAGAGATACACTAGGTAAGATGGTGCGTGCCAACCTATGTATCCCTTTTGATTTAGATAGTGTAGCCAGTTGGGGTATTTTTGCTCATTACATTTATTTTTTCCCCTTTTTATTTTTAGATCAGACTAGATGGGGGGGGGGGGGGGGAACTGTGATTAGTTAGGCTGGGTTTTTTGGTTTATTTTCAGCCGCACCCATAGCCAGTCTTTCTATTAGTGCCTGACTTTAAACAATTATTTTCACTTTTAAATATTCCACTTGATACCACTTCTCTTGTACTTTATGTAAATAAACACATTTTGTTGATAAAGTATTTAGTTTGTCATCACTTTGGTTGCAATCAGTGCTGGGAATTCAACTTGCCAATGTCTTACAAATTTAAGTGTGCGACCCGTATACCCCTAGAATACCAAGGGTTGTAACATTTTTGGGGGCTCGTCCGGGATACTAAAGGTCCCGATATTTTTTTTTTTCTGTGGACATTGGTATCGTTGTGCTCAGCACGGTTGGCAAAGTGATTTCATTTGTAGTGGACGTTGTCTATTGCTTAAGGCGAACTAGTTCTGTATGTTGGTTTTGGATCAGGTATGGCGTCATTCAATTTGGACTCGTTTATTCAGAACCCAACTCTTGGGGAATTTGATAAATGTCGCAAAGATGATTTAATTCAAATTGCTGAACATTTTCAGATTCTAGTGAACAAGCAAAATCTTAAAAGAGAAATCCGGCAAGTTATTTATGATCGGTTGGTCGAATTGGGGATTTTTGCTGTGGATAGTGTAGCTCCAGAAGAATTGAATCCACTCGGTGTGACTGAAAGGCCGTGCGCTCCTGGACGGGCAGGGTTGAATGGTGATGTAGCTGAGGGGGAGACTGAGGTTGAACCCAAGGTTGTGTTACCGCCCTTTGATCCCATATCGCCTGCCTCGACTGTTTCAATGGGAGATGGCAGACTTAAGTTACGTCTAGCCAAATTGCAGTATGAGGCTCAGGAAAAAGCACGTGCCCACCAAGCTGAGTTGGAGTTGCGATTTAAGATTCGACAACTGGAGATAGAGGCTGATAAGCAGGTCAAGCTGCGACAGCTAGACACAGAGGCTGCTAAAGCCGCACACCTGGCTTCTCCTGTCCCTGATACAGGTACATCCGCAGCTGCTCCAGTGAGGGAACCAGTTGCTTTGCCCAATTCGCACCATTCTGACATAAGTAAGTACATTTCACTTGTTCCAAATATTCGTGAAGACGAAGTTGACTCATACTTTCAAGTATTTGAACGTATTGCGTCGGCCCTTCATTGGCCATCCGAAATATGGACCTTGCTATTGCAGTGTAAGCCGTCTGGCAAAGCCCAGGAGATCTGTTCCGCACTTTCAGTTGAGGAAAGCTTAAATTATGATACTGTGAAGTCTGCAATATTAAGAGGTTATGAACTAGTGCCTGAAGCATATAGGCAACGTTTTAGGAACCATAAGAAGGGTATGCAACAGACTTACGTAGAGTTTGCTCGAGAGAAGAGCTTGTTATTTGACAAATGGTGCACTGCCACTAAGACAATGGATTTTGGTGAGTTACGTGAACTTATTCTATTGGAAGAATTCAAGAATTGTTTGCCAGTGGTGTCTGTGAATTCGTCTACTCATTCCTCTCCTCCCCGTGCTCCGGCTAAGACAGAGCAAGGAAAGGAGATGAGAGAATGTTACTATTGTCATAAAATTGATTGCAGACTGTCGTGCTCTTAAAAGTAAACATGCACGACCCACAAGTGTTGGTCTAATTCAGTCAACAGCCTCGAACAGGCCATTATTTCTAGAGAAGCAGGTCGTTGACGCAAGTTATCGTCCGTTTGTTTTTAATGGGTTAGTCTCCACAACCGGTAACCCTGCAGATCAGCGACCAATCCAGATACTCCGTGATACAGGCGCCGACCACTCTGTGTTGATCGCTGATGTGCTTGTTTTGAATGAACAGACTTCGTGTGGTACAAGCATTCTTATGCAGGGGATTGAGATGGGCATTGTTAAAGCCCCTGTACATAAAATCCACTTAGAGTGTGAGCTTGCGATTTGTGAGTGGCAGTAGCTGTGCTTCCAGACTTGCCAATTAAAGGTGTGTCTTTTATCCTCGGGAATGATATTGCTGGGGGTAAAGTGATGCCGTCATTAGAGGTTTTTGACAAGAAACCCATGTCCGCTGTAAATGATGAGTTGTCCACCACTTATCCTGACACTTTTCCTGCATATGTTGTGACTCGTTCTCAGGCCAAGCGGCTGGATAATGAGCAGTTTACTCTTGAGAATACATTTATCCATACCGATGAACCCTTGCTACTTAGAACTAAGAGTGTGGACGAACCTTGTGTTCTTGAAAGAGATCAAGATACTTTTCAGAAGCTTAATTTAAACATGACCCATGAGCAGATAATTATCGCACAGGGAAAGGATGAGACATTAAAAAGGTGTTTTGATGCTGTACTTTCCCAGGAACAGTTAAAACGGCAACCCATGGGTTATTTCATTGAGGATGCAATGTTGATGCGTAAGCGGAGTTCTACACGCGAACAGGGAGCTGACTGGAATACCGTGTACCAAGTGGTCATTCCTTCTGTATACCGACCTCATGTACTGTCACTTGCACACGACCATGTTCTGTCCGGTCACCTGGGAATCACCAAGACTTATCGCAGAATTCTGAGATATTTCTTTTGGCCTGGTTTGAAACGAGACGTTGCCAGATACTGCCGGACCTGTCAGATGTGCCAGTGCAGTGGTAAACCAAATCAGTTAATCCCAAAAGCTCCCCTCACCCCAATACCCATTGTGCATGAACCATTTGAACGTGTAATTATTGACTGTGTTGGCCCATTGCCAAGGTCAAAAGCCGGTAATCTTCTAACTATCATGTGTGCGACTACTCGTTTTCCTGAAGCTGTTCCGCTCCGTAAAATAACTGCGCATACAATCATTAAAGCGCTTATGAAGTTTTTTGCAACATTTGGTCTCCCTAAAGTCATCCAGAGTGATCAGGGGACGAATTTTATGTCGAGGGTGTTCAATCAGGTGTTAAAGAGTCTTGCAATTCAACACAGCGTCTCTAGTGCTTACCATCCGGAAAGCCAGGGAGCCCTTGAGCGTTTCCACCAGACATTAAAGTCTATGTTACGCAAATATTGCCTAGATAAGGGCAGGGATTGGGATGAAGGGGTTCCTCTTATGCTGTTTGCTGTACGAGAGGCAGTACAGGAGTCCCTTGGTTTTAAGTCCAGCCGAGCTCGTGTTCGGACATACTGTATGTGGCCCGCTAAAGATGTTGAAGGAGAACAGTATACCAACCCGTATACCCCTAGAACACCAAGGGTCGTAACACTGCACTTTAACATTTTTCAATTTAAAAGTCTTTACTGCTGACTCGTAAAAAAAGTCTCTTGTCGCCATCTAATGGCAAAACAATGTAACTAAACTTACATCACAAACACATACACAATTTCCCAATACTAAATGCTACTATTATTTATATTAAATATTATTTATTGAATAATATTTAATAAACAACAACAACAGCCATCATAAGAGTTGCTAGGCAATTCAGTCAAAAGTACAAAGGCAGCGCTCTGAAGTACAGCATAACATTTACATAAACACAATGAGATCCAAGATCTCTAAACGATCCCAGCCAAGGAAAGAAGGGTCTTATCTAGCAAAATGATTGGTTATTTTCTAAAATCAAATGTATAATTTATATACTTTTTAACCTCAATGCTTGTCATGTCTAGCTCTGCGTGAACTCTATTTATTCTGGTTCAATACAGTTAGGGTATGTTGAAAAACTCCCATCTCATTTTCTCCTCCAAATTTAAAACCTAAATGACTGTTTTATCTTCTTTTTTTTTTTTTCTTTTTTTTTGTAAAGGGTGTTTGATCTTCTTTGCACGATCACTTTGTAAACACTGGGTCGGTAAAATTATTTTAGAAAATAACCGATTGTTTTACTAAATAAGACCCTTCTTCCTCGGTTGGGATCGTTGGTAACACTTTACAATAAGGTTCATTAGTTAAACATTAGTTAATGTATTAACTAACATGAACTAACCATGAGCAATACATTTGTTACTGTATTTACTAATCTTTATTAACATTAGTTAACACAAATACAGTTGTTCATTGTTTGTTCATGTTAGTTCACACTGCATTAACTAATGTTAACAAGATTTCAATAATGCATTAGTAAATGTTGAAATTAACATTAACAAAGAATAATAAATGCTGTATAAGTGCAGTTCATTATTAGTTCATGTTAACTAATGTGGTTAACTAATGTTAACTAAAGAACCTTATTGTAAAGTGTTACCGGATCGTTTAGAGCCTTGTAAAGCTGCATTACCATAGAGGTCCATTATATAGAGAGGAATCCTGATATGTTTTTCTTCAAAAACATAATTTCTTTACGACTGAAGAAAGGAAGACATAAACATCTTGGATGACAAGGGGGCGAGTACATTATCTGTAATTTTTTGTTTTGAAAGTGAACTGCTCCTTTAACTTTATTAACAAACCGCATATTTAAAGTCCAAACAAGTACATTCTCACCTAAAAAGCTCTTAATACTACATTCCATGACACAAAACAGTATTATTTTAGCATCCGCCATGACACTCATTATTAGAAATACGGCAAATGAAGTAGTGGAGTAATACAAACTGTTTCACCGTTTGGAGTCTAATATCTCTTACCAGCCAATCAGATTTGAGAACCAGAAAGAACTGCTGTGTGTGTGTGTGTGTGTGTGTGTGTGTGTGTGTGTGTGTATATATATATATATATATATATATATATATATATATATATACACACAAAACCAAAGAATTTCTGGGACCTGAAGGATTTTGTAACTGTTCACAACAAACAAGGGACTCGTGAATAACCATCACTAAAAAACAACAAACAACTGTGGATCATTTGGGTAAAAACACAGTATTAACAGTAAGAATCAAGCTTATGTAAACTTTTGAATTGGGTAATTTTTATAAATTCAACTAATTTTCTCTTGTGGACTATATGTAAATGTATTTTATGTGAATTATCTTATTCAGGTCAGCACTAAATAAAAAATATTATCCATTTTGTATGATCCCTCTTATTTTGGTAAAATAATTAACATTTAGCATATTCAGCAAGGTGTATGTAAACTTTTGACCTCAATTGTAGAGTTTAGCTCCAACTCTAATTTAAGACTTTTGAACAAGTTAATCCAGGTCTTCAGAGTTATAGGTAGGTGAGTTAAACTCTGAAGGGAGCGGCCCTCCAGGGTCAGATGTGAGAAACCCTGATTCATTCTTATAGGATACAATAACATGAATATTAAAGAGATTATCTTACCACAGTTTCTCCACTTTACACTCAGGATCCTCCAGTACAGCAGAGAGAAGCTTTACACCTGAATCTAGTATTTTTTTATTAAACAGATTCAGCTGCTTGAGATGTGAGGGATTTGATTTCAGAACTGAAGTCAGAGCAGCACAATCTTTATCTGGGACACCACAATCACTCAAACTGTGAAATGATGAAAATAATACTTGTTAAACATATAGCAACATTTTTTTCACTGCTGATCAATTTCAGTGCTTTAGTTTGTTATGTGATGTAGGCATCAGTCTACTGTCTTGGTAATTTTAGAAAATACCCTTAGATATAATGTAGCTCTATAGGGAAGATTCAGCTTGAAAGCCAGTAAGCACCCTCTTGAGGAAGACACCATATCACACATTATATCATTATCTAGCATCAGAGGTATGTATGGACAGATTGGCTTATTTGTATTTGTATTTGTGAATCAAGGCCATGGAACAACAGTTTCAAAAGTGTCCATACATATAACTTGTGCAGACATTTAATGGACTGAAATGATGCAATTACAAGCATGAAAAGACCATTTGTGGATTGTATTTTGAGTTAAGACATTAATATTTATAAATGTGCACATTTATGAATAGAGCATGTGCAAATTTCCATGCATGTTTGTGGATCTCTTGCATGTTTGTGAATTGCTGTGCGTTGGGGCAATTCTCGATCAGAGTGAAATCGCCTAAAAAAAGGAGCAATACTCCACATTATGTGACTTGCACTGATTGGACTGTATTTCCAGAGGCAGAACAAACAGTCTAGAACAGTGACAGCTAGCGTAACACTGTGATTGAATGTGATACAAAAAAAGATCCCTCCCTTTCACACTTTGGTGGTCCATCGCCCTATCGCCCAAACTAAGAAACCACCCCTGCAACAAATGTTTGTTTTTAAGAATTATGAGCGTTTGATTTTCTTTGGGTTTAACAGTAAAGTGATTGATCTCAGTGATACTTACTGAACTGTAATCACAGGCAGAAGTTTCTGAAGAACAGCCAGTTTTTCAGCTTTATTGTTTTCTCCAACAAATTCATTAAGATCAAATTCATTCAGCTTCCTTTCTGAAGTAAGCAGCACAAAAACTACAGCAGACCACTGAGATGAAGAGAGCTTGGCTTCACTTATTGTTCCAGATTTTAGATACTGTTGTATTTCCTCCACTAGTGAATGGTCACCCAATTCATTCAGACAGTGAAACAGATTGATGGATTTCTCTGGAGAGTCAATGGTCCTGATCTTTTCCCTGATGTACTCAACTGTTTTCTCATTGCTTTCAGATCTGCATCTTCTCAGTGTCATTAGTCTTTGTAGGAGAATCTGATGAGACTTCACTGACAGACCCAAAAGGAACCGCAGGAAAAGGTCCAGATGCCCATTTTTACTTTGCAGTGCCTCATCCACAGCTCTCTGATGTAACTCAGAAAATGAAACGTTTTTAAATATGAGTTGAAACCAGTCCTTAAATTTAGACAAAGCATTTGGTTTGGTGATTGGGTCAAACACATTTATGTTGTTGTTTATACAGGAGATGTGCACATATAGAGCCGCTAGATGTTCCTGAACACTCAGATGAACAAAGCAGAATACTTTGCCCTGATACAAGCCAAACTCCTCTCTGAAGATCTGAGTGCACAATCCTGAATATACTGATGCTTCTGTCACACCAATGCCACAGTCTCTCAAGTCTTTCTCATAGAAGATCATATTGCCTTTCAGAAGCTGATGAAATGCCACTTTCCCTAGTTTGAGGATTATATCTTCATCTGTCACATTCTTCTCATAGTCCTTTTCATTTTTAATGTTGGTCTGAAGGATCAGGAAGTGAGTGTACATTTGAGTGAGAGTCTTGGGAATCTCTCCACTCTCTGCTTCACTCAACATCTTCTCTAGAACAGTGGCTGAGATCCAGCAGAACACTGGGATGTGGCACATGATGTAAAGGCTCCTTGATGACTTCAGATGTGTGATGATTGCATTTGCCATACTCTGATCACTGATTCTCTTCCTGAAGTATTCCTCCTTCTGTGGCTCATCAAAGCCTCGTACCTCCGTCACTCGATGGACACACTTAGAGGGGACGAGATCAGTTGCTGCTGGTCTAGAGGTGATCCAGATGAGAGCAGAGGGAAGCAGATTCCCCACAATGAGGTTTGTCAGCAGCACCTCCACTGAGGCTGATTCATTTATATCATGCACCCTCACATGGTTCTGAAAATCCAGAGACAGACGACACTCATCCAGACCGTCAAAGATGAACAACACTTTATATTCATCACTGGATATTTCCATTTCATTTGTTTCAATGAAAAAGACATTAAGAAGATCTGAAAGACTGATTGTTTTGTCCTTCATAAAATTAAGCTCTCTGAAAGGAAGTGGAAATATAAGATGGACATCCTCATTCGCTTTCCCCTCAGCCCAGTCCAGAATGAACTTCTGCACAGAGACTGTTTTTCCAATGCCAGCGACTCCCTTTGTTAGCACAGTTTTGATGGATGTGTTTTGTCTAGGCAAAAGTCTGAAGATGTCATTACATTTGATTGGTGTGTCCTCTGTTGCTACCCTCCTTGAATGTGTCTCAATCTGTCTCACCTCATGCTTATTCCTGATCTCTCCACTCTCACTCTCTGTGATGTAGAGCTCTGTGTACATCTCATTCAGGAGTGTTGGGTTTCCCTGATTTGCTGTTCCCTCATACAAACACTGAAACTTCTTCATCAGATTTGATCTAAACTTGTTGAGGACATCATGGCTGTAAAACGAATACCACAATATTACATGAATTAAATATAGAGAAAAATACATTCAGGAAAATGTCTTGTTTGTTTTCTGTATCATGAGACACAGAACACATGATTGGTTTATGAAATATGAGTATGAAATGTTTTGAGTTATTTGTGATTATCTTAAATCCCACAATTTACCTGACACGAGCATATACCTGCTTTCCTGTAGTTGATTTATAGACTGGTCATTCTTCTTACAGATGGGTTTTGTTACAGCAGAACTGGGTTGTAGGATCGTCCTTAAACATCAAGAAGAGAATCAGTCTGGTATTGGTGGATTTTTTTCTTTTTCTCATTATTTTAATTATTTTTAAAATCTTTTCATAAAGAGAGCATAAGGGGAATCTTCATCTGTATTCTGCAGTAAGTGTGGATGATATGTTCCCCGTGAAACAATGTTTTCTACCATTTTCTACTAACAGCAGAATTGATTTCAAGTTTTAATTGTATAACATTCATCCCAGTCGGTTGGCCATTTTTGGTGAATATACTGTAAGAGTTTATAATGCATTTGAAGTGTAAAGATGGATTTATTTAGCTCTGAATAAAAGCCCTCCTTATCAGCAGCACCTGTTTGCACATTCCCTGTAAATCCATAATGCCTTGGTACCCACCAAAAAAGACTGCAGTCCATGTAAAGCAAGGGTTCTCAACTCTGGCTTTCAAAGTCCACTTTCCAGCACAGTTTACCTCCAACCTTTATCAAACTTATCACCCTGCCAGTAACTATAGCAATCCTGAAGACCTTAATTAGTTTGTTAAGGTGTGTTTGTTTAAGGTTGAGAGTTTAAAACCCCTGATTTAAAATGCCCACAAAAGCTGGAATAAGCACATTTTCAAAAATCAGTTTCTATTTTCAAATAATCTATTGAAATAACTTCAATATGTTATATGACTTGTTGGAATCGGACAAAAACTTGGACGCCGGAGCAGGAGTAGACAAGAATGCACCATTTTCCGCATGAACTACCTGCCTTCCTTTTCTGAACTCTGTGCCCCCCCAAGGACACTTTTAACAGCCTGGATTTCCTGTGTGTGACTGGAACATGGATGGGTGCTGGTGAGTCAAGCCCACTTACAGAAAGTTTTATCGCTGGACTGTACCAAAGATTATAAAATACCCAAAGCGTGTCACTCATATAGTTTTGATTATGGAAAAATGCAACACTCATTATGGCCGCAAAGCCCTGCCTTCTTAGTGAAAAAGCCGTTGGTTAGTAAAGTCAGTGCATCACTGCTGTTAGAAGTCCCGGTTGCTATAGAAACAATCTGCGCTCTAAGATGTGCGCTCAGTCCTGCGCATGTGCACTGGCTGATCTAGCCTGAAAAGCTTTTTTTACGCTATTGGAGCACAAGGAACCATATTTATGAGGCAGTTCTTGTCAGATTTATTTGGTGATTTAAAATTTAAAATCAGAAATTTAATCAGAAATTTAAAATCAGAAATTTAATCATAAGCTTGGTGAATAATTTTGGAGAATTTGATGTTTCCCCATAAGATCGGAGTTGCACTTTAAAGATGGCCGACCGAGTGACATGACTTGGGACAAGTACAGGGACTTTGACTGTACTTATTTTAATTGTCTGAGGTCTACTGGACGTGGAGATAGAGTTGTGTGGTTTTTTAAAAAGCAATTTAATTGCCGGCAGTTGTCGTCATACTCCTACTCGAGTTTTGAACTTAGTGTTTTCGAGCTGAATCGGCTTGATCCGGTGCTTTGTGCATTGGTATACTGGCCTCCCAAATACAACAAAGACTTTATAAATGACTTTTTTTTATTTTCTGGCTAGAGTTTTGCCAAAATGTGACTGTTAAAAATTGAGGCTGTTAAAAGTCTTTTAACTTAGTACAGTTTGTTACTAGCCCTACACACAAGCATGGACACATACCAGATCTGGTATTATCTTGTGGTCTACCTGTGTATAATATTGAGATATGTAATGCAATTTTCTCTGAACACATGCCTGTACTATTTGATAGTTATCTTTCTTGTAATCCTAAACTCATCGCTGTCGTTCATTTAGTCCTGGAACTGTTGAACTATTTTGCGATGCTTTTAAAAACACTGAGGGCCATTCAGTATCCTCTGATTTTCTTAATACTGAGGAGCTAACATAATTGTTTAATTCCACTTGTAAAAACATTCTAAGATGTTATTTATTATGGCAAGCCGTTTTGACTTTTATTCCATCTCAGGATATGACTTCTTGATATCAACAATTCTGTTTTCACAAGTGAAAATATTAATTCTTGATATCAGCAATTAGATTTCCACTAGTGACAATTGCTATTTTTGATATCAATAATATATTTTCACTAGTAACAATGTTAATTCTTGATATCAACAATTATATTTTCACTAGTTAAAATGGAATTGTTGATATCAAGAAGTCATATCCTGAGATGGAATAAAAGTCAAAACGGCTTGCCATATATTTGTAACAATTCACATAAGCCTTGTGTTCTTTTTACTGTAACACCATTAATGCTGCTCTGACTACCCTGCCATCAACCTGGCTAGAGTTTTTTTTTTTTTTTTTGATATGTATGGAATTTTTTGGTTGATAAGATTGTCACTGTTAGATCACATATCTTACTTCCCCCTGTCAATCCATCTACCACTACTATGTGCTCTGCTGTTTTTAACCAGCTTTAACCAGTCTCTTTTGTTTTTAGGAGATATTATTGGTAAGATGAAACCATTGTCTTGTTGTATGGATATTGTCCCTCCATGTTTTTTAAAAAGCGTTTTTGAAACCATTGGATCTTATAGCTGCATTTGACACAGTAGACCATAATATCTTGGTTTCTCGATTAGAAAATTGTGTTAATATTAAGGGTACTGCTTTGGAATGGTTTCGGTCTTATTTGTCTACAGAAGTTTTTCTGTCCGCCTTGGGGATTATGTCCTCTTCAGCACCCCTCTTGTGTGGAGTTCCTTAAGGTTCCATTCTTGGGCCTATTCTGTTCTCTATATATTGCTTCCCTTGGAGCACTGGTCTCAAACTCAATTCCTAGAGGGCCACAGCTCTGCACAGTTTAGCTCCAACCCTAATCAAACACACCTGATCCAGCTGATCAATGTCTTCAGGATCACTAGAAACTTCCAAGCAGGTGTGAGTTGGAGCTAAACTCTGCAGAGCTGCGGCTCTCCAGGAATTGAGTTTGAGACCTCTGCCTTAGAGTCCATCTGTAGGAAGTATGGCATCTCGTTTCATTGTTATGCAGATGATATTCAACTTTATCTGCCTTTGAAACGGAAAGATGCAAAGTCCATAGCACCATTGTTGGACTGTCTTGAAGACATTGCAGCCTGGCTGGCCTTACATTTTTAAAAGTTCAATGAAGAAAAGACAGAAGTTGTGGTATTTGGATCTGGGGGTACTCGTGATTCTTCTTATTTTGATCTTGGTGCTTTAAGATCATACATGAAGCCCAATGAAAAGAACCTGGGTGTTATTATGGACAGTGACTTTAAACTGGATAAACAGGTTAATTCAGTAATTAAAGCTAGTTTTTTCCAGTTGAGGCAATTATCCAAAGTCAACTCTTTTCTGTCTTTTACAGTTTTTCTCAATTGCTAAAACACTATAACCAGTCTTTTGAACTAAAATTTCAAAACTATAACGCCATTTTTGAAGAAGCACACCCATTTCCCTAAACAATAAACACTATTCCCTGCTTTGACACATGAGTTATATTTGGTGAACTGCTACTGCAAAACTCTACACACAAACCCCTACATTTCTCAGTGCTTACACCATGTGGTCATTTAGAAAGCACAAGCATTCAACATTGTTCACTCAATCTGTGAAGTTTGAGCTCAATTAGCACACAATTATCCAAGTGGAAACACTAGGAGTCAAAATTTAGCACACACAAATCAGAACCTAAAAGAAGCCAAAGTCAGCTTACAGTTTTTCTCAGTCACTTTGGTGCATTTCTCAGATCAGAAATGAAATTGTCAAAACTACTTGTTCAACATCCACATCATCTAGTCTCTTGTGCACATCATAAAAAGCTTCTCATTCTTCTGTTCAAGTTGTGATTGCTTTGGTACATTCATACAACTGATTAGATACATTTGTCTGCGGTTTCCCACATTATCAGTTGCTATTGTCATGTTGCTCAAAATGTATGATATAGTTCTCTGTGCAATAGTTTGACCCCTCAAAACATCAAGTCATTAGCTCATCGTATAAGTCATTACCTAAATGCAAAATTTTTGATCTAGTTGTTATAAACTGTCAATCATATATTCTACACATTTCTATTAGACTTTTTGTAAATTTGCCATGAATTATTCAAGTGAATCTTGACTTTCACTAATGAAGATAATGTATATCAACCAATGATAAAGCAGTTCTCTGAAATAGCACAAAGGTACATCTCTTGAACCTTCCATTGGAAAGCATACTGCATATAGACAGAGGACAACGCAGGAGTTACAAAATCTGACAGTAGACTTTCGAATTTTTATTTTTACCTTTGTGCCCGTATTTCTTTTTCTTTGCTGTTTCACAATGACACTGTAATGCATTTTTATTTTTTTCCTGAGACCACTAGTACAGTACAAGTGTAACTGCGAATCCTATCCAGTCTTTTTCAATCAGTATCCCACATACAGTAATGTGTAATTTTGAAGAGGAAGAGTAGGAGGTGAAAGAGGAAGAGGAGGAGAAGAAGGTGGATGACAACGACAACGTGGAAGAGACAGAGGAAGGGCAAGGGCGAGAAAACAAGCAGTCTCATATATTTTAGTTGATGAGTGCCAGGGTTGGATCAGGCATGCAAGAGGATTTGACCCCTGCTGCCTGGCCAGGGCTAATTTAGCCTGTGATGCTGAAGAGGTTCTTTGGCCTGTCCCAGACCAAAGACAGGATTCTGGGCAGAAAAATTATATTTTGTTGTTGTTTGCTGTTTTGTACTGTACTCTACAGTACATTAAATTAAGGAATAAAACACTTGCAAAGGCATAGATTTGTTGTTTTCATCATGTGAAAAGTTTTTTATTTGGATTGTTTTGGTTGTATTGTTTTGAATTTATCTCATCAGTGTGTAAAACTGTGTTGTAGTGTGTGTGTTTTTGAGGATTTGTGTGTCATGTCTGAGAGCAAAGTTTGGTTTTTCAGCAAGATTGTGTTGTTTTGAGTGGAGAGCTTCATTTTGACCTCAATATAAGAAGTTTGGGGAATTGAGTTAGGAGTTGTGGATTTGTGTTTAGAGTTTCGCAAATAAGAGGCATAATTTCAAGAAATGTGTTTAAGCAATTGAGAAAAACTGTAATAACTTCAAAAGAGTTTGATGACTCGACTTGATTACTGTAATGCCCTTTAGGTGGGTATTAGCAAGGTTTCTCTTACACGTTTGCAGATGGTGCAGAATGCTGCTGCTCGTATGTTGACAGGAATGTGCAAACGATAACATATTACACCAATTCTGGCCTCTCTTCACTGGCTTCCTGTTCATTTTAGAATCAATTTTAAGATTTTGGTCCTAGTATTTAAATCACTAAATGGACTAGCACCAAGATATCTTTCTGATTTAATACAGCTAAATACTCCTTCAAGGGCATTTAGATGCACTGAGCATTTACTTTTGGTTGTTCCCCGCACAAGGTTAAAAACCAGGGGGGACCTGCTTTTGCGGTGACAGCCCCAAAACTCTAGAATAATTTGCCTCTCCATGTTAGGCAGGCTCAAACACTTTTAAATCTAGTCGCTTTGTTTTTAAATCTAGTCTCAAAACTTATCTTTACTCTTTGGCTTTTAACACAGTATGAGAGTAAGTTTTTATGATTGTTTTGGACTTTTGTCTGTTTTATGTGTCTATTGTTTTAAATTAAGTACGCTTGTACAGCACTTTGGTAAACACTTGTTGTTTTTAAAAATGCTTTATAAATAAACTTTGACTTTGTCCTTAACCAGGGCTGTTTCAGTACTGTGTAATGGATGAAAGCCAGACTGGAATGGCTTATAGAGGTTGTGTGCTGTTAAGAAGGCCTGTAACTGGGAGGCAACAACTTTTTCTAATATCTTAGAAAGAAACAATACATTTAAAATAGGCCTATAGCTATTTAGGAAATAAGGATCGAGACCATGCTTTTTAAGAACTGGAGTAACAGCAGCAATCTTAAGCTTAGATGGTAGAATTCCAGTTGACATTGATGTATTAATGAAGTGAGTGATGGGTAGTGACAAAGCTGGCTAGCAATTCTTTAGTAAAGAAGTAGGTGCAGGATCAAGAAGACTAGTAGAGGAATTAGACAGCCTGATTATCTAATCAACCACTGTGGGGACAATAGGTCAAAACTAGAGAAGCTAGGAGCATGGTAAAAGAGATGTTTAGTAATGGGAACAGAGGTAGGGTGTTGACAGGTATGAGATGTTTCACTCTAAAAAAGTTCAGGAAAGCATAACGCATTTGATCAGAGCCTTCTAGAGACTGTACGGAAGGCTGAGTTAACTTTTTAATCGTAATGTTCTAGGCCTGTTTTTGGACTTATTAATTAAAATTAGAGAAATAAGATGATCGAACTGCATTAATATAAAAACATCATAATATAAATATGCCAATCATATCATTTAAAAAATGTTATACCTGAGATCGGTCTGTGTGTCTTCACTCTTAAAGTCTATTATATGTCCAAAAGACTTGACACTTCTCACTGGCACACAGCTGGGCTCCGGTTCTGATCTCTTCTGATAAACTGAACTATAACAGAAAAGATTTAATTTACAGATTTAAAAATTTCAACTAAATCTGGGTGTTTAAAATAATATATAAAATGCCTAAAAAAAGAACATCATAATATAAAAAATGCCAATCATGTCTTCTTCATAGGGGTACATCACAGGGGTACACATATCTATCCTTACAAGTACTTCATACTGTTAGATGACATTTACACCCTTGCATGTCTTGTAGAAATGCTATACCTGAGATCAGTCGGTGTCTCTTCACTTTTAAAGTCTATTATATGTCCAAAAGACTTGCCACTTCTCATTGACACACAGCTGGCCTCTGGTTCTGATCTCTTCTGATAAACTGAACTATAACAGAACAGATTAAATTATTTTTGATGACATTCACCTTAATGTAAGATCTTCAGAATGTTTTAATGAAAGGCATTTAAGCAGGCTTTAGTCATTGTTTTCAATACATTTATTTAAAAAACAAAAGTCCTTATTTTCCCCTGTAATGTTTAGATGGGAAGATTCATTCTGGATTTATGACTGATCTGAAATCAACATTTAACACTTTCTTATTAATTCCTGGGAATATGCTTAAATTATGACCCCCTCAACATCTCCAAACACCCAACCTCCAACCCTCCAATGTGTCTCTCAGCAATCTCTGATGAAATATGTCGGGTTTTCTCTTTTTTAACTATTTGAACGCCTTCGCTTACTGGACCCTTGTTCTGATACGACGGAGCATCAGGTGCAATCATCAAACATATTTCCGGCCCTGACCATATCATTACTGTCTTTACTGGGGTTTTTTTTTAGTGAATATTTGCATTTATTTACAAATGACTGTATTTGGTGGACTGTCATGATTTTGGCTAATCCAGGACACTACTGAATGATGCTCATCAGAGGGGAATTAGAAGTGGGTATACGCAAAGCCGCCTGATGAAGTGGGTACATTCGCCGGCAAAAATCGTTTTTTCCTCCCTGAAATGTTTAGATGGGAAGATTCATCATGGATTTATGACTGATATGAAATCAGCATTTAACACGTTCTTTATATATATATATAAATATATATATATATATATATATATATATATATATATATATATATATATATATATAAATAATCAGCAGCATCTGCTTGCACATTCCTGGAATTCCATAACACCTTGGTACCCAACAAAAAGTTGACATTTGAAATCCCAACAAAAGCTGGGTGTTTAAAATAATGTATAATATGCATAATATAAAATCATTATAATATAAAAATGCAAATCATGTCTTATAGCAATGTTTACCTGAGATCAGTCTGTGTCTCTTCACTCTTAAAGTCTATTTATATGTCCAAAAGACTTGTCACTTCTTATAGACACACAGCTGGGCTCAGGTTCTGATCTCTTCTGATAAACTGAACTATAACAGAACAGATTCAATTATTTTTGATGATAATGTAAGATCTTCAAAATGTCTTTACTGAAAAGCACTTGAATGTTTAGATGAAAAGATTCATCCTGGACACTTTCTTATGAATTAACATGTTTTTCTAAAGACAGACATAACTGAATTGAATATTTATAATACACATACCTAATGACATACATAATGTTTTATTATATACAGTAAAAGGTTATTTAATGCGTTTGTTCAGAATACCCGGATCCTGGAAAAAAATCATCTCTGGATTTTTGTGTGTCACCCATGATGAAGCTATAGTCGGATCTCCATTGACTCTGGATAGGAATTGACAAACACAAAAGAAAATTTAAGCATTACTAAACACCTTGTAATTGATCTGACCAGATGGCAGTTGGAGAAATAGATAATGACTGCTGATTTCATACAAATATCTCAATCTTTTGAAAAATCATCACATAGGCTACATCACAATACACAAAACAAACCCTGTTCGCTTGATTTAGGATAAAAAAATGTCAAACACATATAACATATTAATGTGGAAGTCACCTTTAAGAGGATTGAGACATTAACATTTACCTTAATCAAAATTGATAGCCCACTGATTCATTCATCCTTCTTTTTCAAGCTCCACATAAATTCCTCTTTAAGTTTTTATAAAAGTTTCCGTTTTGTTGGAAGGACTCGACTGTTTGTCTAAAAAAGCAAAACACCAACTACTTTCTTTTACTTTCACTTTCTTTTATCTAGCACGTCACCAACACAATATGGTGATTAAACTGCTGCTAGTCTCGCTTAGCCACACCTTAAGACTGACGACAGAACATCTGGGAACCTTGGCCGCTTTAAATTGCCAGTGTCCGCCCAGAGCCATTGAGGAAACAGAGCTGCGACACTCACATTTGCTCCCCATAGAAACTAAAGAATGCGGATTGCAGAAGCAAAGCAAGTAATGGAGCAGCAATAGTTCCAAACAACCAATAGTTTCAGCATTTAAGTCCATTCAAGTGTTTCTTAATGTGAGAAACACATTTTTAACATTTTAATGCATTAGTTGAACTTTCCTGGAATGAGTTATAGTTAATGTTTATCATTAGACAATAGACAGTTAGCCTATATACAGAGCTGAGTAGTAACTGATTACATGTAAACTGTATTTCGTAATCAAATTCCAAAAATTAAGTAGGCCTACATGTAATTAGTTACTTTTTAAAATACCTGTATTCAGACTCAGTTACTTTTTTATTGATTACATGATTGCATATTATTCACACAATATAAATAATCATTTATTGATTCTCTCCAATTACTCTTTTTATCTTTAACATTTTTCTTTCTTAAATAGTCTACCGCTTACATACTGTCATATGTCTTTTGCCTTTGTGTTTGCACTGTTGTGATTTGGTTTCTCCCTCTGTCTTCCCCCGTCCGTTTGTAATCATTGGTTTAGTCCTTGTTAAGTCATTATCGTTTTCACCTGTGTGTAATCATTAGTTTGCTTTATAAGTCAGTCTCTGTTTTCAGTCCTTGGTCGGTCATTTCACTTATTACGTTACCCCGTGTGTGGATGTCTCCTGCCTTTCTGAAGTATTATATTAAAGTGATTTATTATTGGATTTACGTCTCCCGTCTCATCAACCAGCACTACACTGTAACAGAATGACCGACCCAAATTGCAGTGCTGAGGAACGCCTGTGGAGCTTGAGGCAGAGCGGTCGGGAGTTGGAGCGGTATGTGGAGGATTTTATTGAGCTTTATCATCGGGTGAGCTTGCCCGACCCCTCTATTTGGCATTGTGTTTCTGTTGGGGTTGGCCAAGGATATTATTCGTTGTAATCTCTCTGTCCATGATGTCCCGTTTGTCGAGTTGGTTAGCATAATTCTCTATTTAAACGGCTCCAACTTTGAGATGGAGCAAATAGAGAATTCCAGTCCGATCCAACGTCCAACCCCCCTCAGAAGCACAATGCATCGCACCAGCTCACCCAACGCCAATAGCCTCTACATACCGATCCAACAGTTCAGACCAACTCCGTGAAGTTGGCACCCCATAAAAAGAAATAATGACAAACTATGCTATTCGTTTGTGCTACGTTAGTGCTGATTTGTGCCGCAAAAACGAACGTTTGTGCTGGTTTGTTGTTTAAGATATTAAACATTATTTTTTTGACCGTGTGACGTCACTTTCCACCCCATGTTGTCCAAATCGCTCCAAACCGGCGCAGTTCGTTTGTGCTCGATTTTTGCCCGTTTGGTGCCGTTAAAATAAACACTGTATCTGTTATTCCTTCCCTAGATATAACCAAAATATTTTCGGAGCTGTGACGTCACTCTCCACCCCAGCTCCTCTAAATCACACAAAACTGGTGTCATTCGTTTGTGCTCGATTTGTGCCGGTTTGTGCCGTTGAAATGAACGTCAAATATATTTCCATTTCTTAGAGATAACAAAAACAATTCGGGGCAGTGACGTCACTCTCCACCCCATGTCGTCCAAATCTTTCCAAACCGGTGCCGTTCGTTTGTGCGATTTGGACGAAGTGGGTGGAGAGTGACGTCACTGCCCAGTATTGTTTTTTTTATTTTAAGAAAGAGAATTAGATGCAATGTTTATTTTAGCGGCACAAACCGGCACAAATCGAGCACAAACGAATGGCACCTTTTGGCTAGATTTAGACGATATGGGGTGGAGAGTTATGTAACAGTCCCAAACAAGTATTT
>NC_133384.1:3721844-3766835 GCF_049309525.1 Garra rufa | reverse complement strand
GACACTTTCTTATGAATTAACATGTTTTTCTAAAGACAGACATAACTGAATTGAATATTTATAATACACATACTAATGACATACATAATGTTTTATTATATACAGTAAAAGGTTATTTAATGCGTTTGTTCAGAATACCCGGATCCTGGAAAAAAATCATCTCTGGATTTTTGTGTGTCACCCATGATGAAGCTATAGTCGGATCTCCATTGACTCTGGATAGGAATGACAAACACAAAAGAAAATTTAAGCATTACTAAACACCTTTGTAATTGATCTGACCAGATGGCAGTTGGAGAAATAGATAATGACTGCTGATTTCATACAAATATCTCAATCTTTTGAAAAATCATCACATAGGCTACATCACAATACACAAAACAAACCCTGTTCGCTTGATTTAGGATAAAAAAATGTCAAACACATATAACATATTAATGTGGAAGTCACCTTTAAGAGGATTGAGACATTAACATTTACCTTAATCAAAATTGATAGCCCACTGATTCATTCATCCTTCTTTTTCAAGCTCCACATAAATTCCTCTTTAAGTTTTTATAAAAGTTTCCGTTTTGTTGGAAGGACTCGACTGTTTGTCTAAAAAAGCAAAACACCAACTACTTTCTTTTACTTTCACTTTCTTTTATCTAGCACGTCACCAACACAATATGGTGATTAAACTGCTGCTAGTCTCGCTTAGCCACACCTTAAGACTGACGACAGAACATCTGGGAACCTTGGCCGCTTTAAATTGCCAGTGTCCGCCCAGAGCCATTGAGAAACAGAGCTGCGACACTCACATTTGCTCCCCATAGAAACTAAAGAATGCGGATTGCAGAAGCAAAGCAAGTAATGGAGCAGCCAATAGTTCCAAACAACCAATAGTTTCAGCATTTAAGTCCATTCAAGTGTTTCTTAATGTGAGAAACACATTTTTAACATTTTAATGCATTAGTTGAACTTTCCTGGAATGAGTTATAGTTAATGTTTATCATTAGACAATAGACAGTTAGCCTATATACAGAGCTGAGTAGTAACTGATTACATGTAAACTGTATTTCGTAATCAAATTCCAAAAATTAAGTAGGCCTACATGTAATTAGTTACTTTTTAAAATACCTGTATTCAGACTCAGTTACTTTTTTATTGATTACATGATTGCATATTATTCACACAATATAAATAATCATTTATTGATTCTCTCCAATTACTCTTTTTATCTTTAACATTTTTCTTTCTTAAATAGTCTACCGCTTACATACTGTCATATGTCTTTTGCCTTTGTGTTTGCACTGTTGTGATTTGGTTTCTCCCTCTGTCTTCCCCCGTCCGTTTGTAATCATTTGGTTTAGTCCTTGTTAAGTCATTATCGTTTTCACCTGTGTGTAATCATTAGTTTGCTTTATAAGTCAGTCTCTGTTTTCAGTCCTTGGTCGGTCATTTCACTTATTACGTTACCCCGTGTGTGGATGTCTCCTGCCTTTCTGAAGTATTATATTAAAGTGATTTATTATTGGATTTACGTCTCCCGTCTCATCAACCAGCACTACACTGTAACAGAATGACCGACCCAAATTGCAGTGCTGAGGAACGCCTGTGGAGCTTGAGGCAGAGCGGTCGGGAGTTGGAGCGGTATGTGGAGGATTTTATTGAGCTTTATCATCGGGTGAGCTTGCCCGACCCCTCTATTGGCATTGTGTTTCTGTTGGGGTTGGCCAAGGATATTATTCGTTGTAATCTCTCTGTCCATGATGTCCCGTTTGTCGAGTTGGTTAGCATAATTCTCTATTTAAACGGCTCCAACTTTGAGATGGAGCAAATAGAGAATTCCAGTCCGATCCAACGTCCAACCCCCTCAGAAGCACAATGCATCGCACCAGCTCACCCAACGCCAATAGCCTCTACATACCGATCCAACAGTTCAGACCAACTCCGTGAAGTTGGCACCCCATAAAAAGAAATAATGACAAACTATGCTATTCGTTTGTGCTACGTTAGTGCTGATTTGTGCCGCAAAAACGAACGTTTGTGCTGGTTTGTTGTTTAAGATATTAAACATTATTTTTTTGACCGTGTGACGTCACTTTCCACCCCATGTTGTCCAAATCGCTCCAAACCGGCGCAGTTCGTTTGTGCTCGATTTTTGCCCGTTTGTGCCGTTAAAATAAACACTGTATCTGTATTCCTTCCCTAGATATAACCAAAATATTTTCGGAGCTGTGACGTCACTCTCCACCCCAGCTCCTCTAAATCACACAAAACTGGTGTCATTCGTTTGTGCTCGATTTGTGCCGGTTTGTGCCGTTGAAATGAACGTCAAATATATTTCCATTTCTTAGAGATAACAAAAACAATTCGGGGCAGTGACGTCACTCTCCACCCCATGTCGTCCAAATCTTTCCAAACCGGTGCCGTTCGTTTGTGCTCGATTTGTGCCCGTTTGTGCCGTTAAAACAAACCTGGTATCTCCGAGCCCTTCTTAAATATAATGGGGAAAAATACTTGTTTGGGACTGTTACATAACTCTCCACCCCATATCGTCTAAATCTAGCCAAAAGGTGCCATTCGTTTGTGCCGCTAAAATAAACATTGCATCTAATTCTCTTTCTTAGAAATAAACAAGCAGGGTGTTTTATAGCATATTTTACACGGAGCTCCTGCAGATTTACACAGCACTTACAGTGTATAAATAATACTATGAGATTAATAATAATAATAATAATAATAATAATAAAAAAGAGATTAGAATAGAAACATGAAATTACAGAAAAAAAATACAATGACACTTTTGAATGTGAGACTAAATTGCCAGTAGATGACAGCATGCTCCTGTTTTAATGAGTGAGTCGTAAGTCATTTATTCAATGGAGGTATTAAACACGGCTGATTCAATCTGGAAGAACTGTTTTTATGAATGGGTCAGTGAATCACAAATAGAACCGGTTTGTAGTCCAAATCGCCTCAGCCTGGTGCTATATGTGCTGTGTAACGACTTAACTTATTCCCTTCATGAGGAAATTATAAAATCCGTGGAGGAGACGTGACCCCAAGCAAACCGTTCTCCATACATCTGGTATACGTACCTGTCACGCTGTTTTGTGCTCTCGCGTGGTGCTGGTTTTTACTATTTGCTGTTCTCCCCCCTTTAACTATAAAGTTTAGTAGATATGTGCTTCATATTGTCAGATAATGCATTTCTTAATGTTTGCTTTTTTTTAATAATCTCCAATGCACTGTGATCTTACCTGCAATGTACTGTACTGCAGCTTCTGTGGCTGTACTAATACTGTAAAAGGACTGATGCTGGATTTTGTCCAATAAAATGGGGAAAAAAATATAACTGTGTATTGTCTTAAGTATTCTGAATACTTTTAACAGTCAGTAGACATTTAACGTGTTTCTGGCCCCTTAAAAACATTTATTTACCTTAAGCACTGCATAGTGGGAAAACAAAACATGAAAAAAACGTCTGGCTGAGGAACAAGGTAAGCATGTGCTCTTAGATTTTTTTTTATTTCATTTAAAATTAAACATACTTAAAAGCATGTGTGCAGCACAATACTGTTTACAGGATACTTTAAACACAATACATGTCAAGAAAGTCAAAATACATTTTTATTAATCTTGCAAATCAACAAAATGTGCATGTCCTAATTATCCTCCACTGGTCACATAATGGTATAACATTTTAGGCCATGACATAAAAACAGCTTATATGCACAGCAATGCACATTTTATGGCAATAAAAGCATGTAATCGATCCTGCTTTTCATGAATTGTCTGATTTAGTTCACAAAATGATTCTTAGTACAACTTACTCTGGATAATCTATTTTTCCCCCCTGAACCCACTTACTTGATATGATCCATCTTATTGGATGGTTAGATTTAAAGAAAATAATTCTTATAATTTTTTTTAAATATTTAAAATTAAGGCTGTTCTTCAAAGCTATCTAATGACATCTGCTAGTCATAAGTAGCAATATCTAATATGACATAGATCAATGGTTTCCAACCACGTTTGTGGAGCCCCCAACCCCCACTGCACATTTTGCATCTCTCCTTTGTCTGACACACCTATTTCAGGTCTTGCAGTCTCTACTAATGAGCTGATGATCTAAATTAGATGTTTCATTAAGACGACAGGAAAAAAACATGCAGTGTTAGAGGGCCTCCAGAAATATGGTTGGGAACCACTGAATAGATGAAACTTGCATGATTCTAACTTTTTTTTTTTTTTTTCACAAAAATAAGTTTTTGGCCTAACTCATTTGGCATTACATTAAAAATAATTCCTGTTTTAATCAGATGCCAAGAAAACCGGCCTGTGAAAATGATGACATCATCAAAGTCATCAGTGCTGCAAAGGAACAGATTATTACAGGAAAAAATATAGCGGTCCCCTCAGAAAAGGTGTGGGCAGATTTAAGCCAACAACTGAACAACAAAGTTTCAGCAAAGTATCTTTATACTTTTGTCAAGACAAACAGGCACAATGTCTGGCAAATCCTTGAACTATGCACAATTGACACAAATGTCCAAGATCAAGATCCAAACACTGAGAGCTCACAAGAAAGCTCAGCTGATTTTCAGTCACCAGGGTCAAAGGCAGACACACATCAGCAAAGGCAGTGTTATGATATTGAGTTTGAGGTCAGTCTCCCTCAACAGAAATGGACAGAAATCTGGCCTGAAAAAGTCACTTACAATGACAAATCACTCAACACATGTAAAAGGGAATACACCATCCTGAAACGTGGAGCATGGACACATGTATTGTACGAGGAGATATGGAAAAATATCAAAACCTCGTGCACTCTTAGATTCAGGAGAGCAAAGATTTTTCCAAATGTTCCATCCCACTACATTGACATAATTGGGCACTGCACAGAATGTGATGCACAACTGTCTATGACAGCTGAGTTGTCAGCAGCTAACGAACCAGTTGTGCTTAAATGTAAAATCCACAATGTTGATGAAAGCCTCCATTCTGGCAAAGCAAAACGCAAGTTATCAGGAGATCTGAGAACACGTGTATCTAAAGAACTCTGGGAAGGTCGAAAACAAGCACACGTATGGCGAGCAGCTAAGACGTACAAAATGATGGATGTTGGTGATCCAGAGCCTAGCCACCTGCCAAATCTGGCAACATTAAGAAAAGCCAAACAAGAGATGGGTGACAAAGAGCTTTGAGACAAAGACCCAATCATGTCATTGCATCTACTAAAATACAGCATACCCCACAATGGAAGCATTCATGACATTGGCCTTGATAGTTTTTTTTGCCATTACTGGGCCCCATCCCAGATGCAAGTTTATCAAATGAAATCCAAGTACCCTGGTTCCATTGTGAGTTTTGATGCAACAGGTTCAATTGTTAAAAGATTGGGAAGACCCTGTGGCAATTCTGGGCATGTCTTCCTATATCAAGGAGTTCTGTGTTCACAGGGAGATCATATTCCAGTAGTGCAAATGCTAACGGAGAATCACACCATCAATTCTATTGCAAACTGGCTCAATGAATGGCAACGTGCAGGTGCTGCTGCGCCCAAAGAAGCAGTCTGTGATTTCTCCTTGGCCTTGCTTGGAGGAATGGTAAAGGCCTTCACTCCTTACCCAGACCTGAAAACCTACATCAATCAGTGCTTTGGAGTGCTGGTGAGGAAGCCTGAAGACATACAGCTACCACCTTGCTTCATCAGGGTAGATGTGGCACACTGCATCAAGCTCATCAGCCGGTGGGAATGCTTAAAACGAAGAGGAAACAGAGTTAGAGAATTCTATCTACGAGCTATGGCACAACTTTTACAATCTGATTCACTGGAAGAAGCAAGGGAGCTCATCCATTCAATTTCGGTTGTTGCCCTCAGCGAATCAGAAGGAAATGATGACAAAGGTTTACCTGTTGTCTCAGAAACTTGCAAAGCTCAACTAAAGAGACGATTTGCAGAGGGAGTCCTGCCATGCATCACAGAAGATGACCATTCAACAGAGGTAACTGGAATCGAGGAGGCACTGCACACAGATCTAAAAACATGGGTCACAGAAATCTGTGAAGACAGTCGTAAGATTGCAGCACATCATGGTGACAGAGACAATCTGCATTTCCTTCCAGAGCTTGTCCCAAATATCATAAGAATGGCATGCTACCTCCCCCTTTGGACAGCTGTGATGGTTCCACATTTCAGAAGTGTACACAACACAGCAAGCTCTGCAAATGTTGAGGCTGAGTTTAAAAACATAAAACACGGTCTCTTCAAACATGAAAGCCTCCCCATCCGAATCGACCGGTTTGTCATACGCCATCTTGAGTTTCTTGAGGGCAACATGAGGCTTTCATCTGCACCGGTGAAGAAAACAGAGAAAACTGAAACAAAGACACAGAAGACTGAGCCAAAACCCAGTCACGGTGAGCAGGATGCAGAGGTTAAGCAACAATCTGCAGAAGAAGACCCTGTAGAAAACTGGAAAGGCCTTGGTGTCCCTCCAAAAAAGCGACTGTCCTACCTGACCCCTTGCTCTGAGTGGTTACATGCAGACATAAACCTGAAAAGAAAAAAGACAAGAATCAATGTCTTGAAGAATGGCAACTACCAGGCTAAAACACCCATTGCAGTTGACAAAATGCTTGTAAGTGTAAATAATACCTGTGCCTTTGACTCCTTTTGCCAGTGCCTTTGCTCTGCTTTCTGTGACAGTGGATCATTTTGCCATTATCTTGACAAAGAGCACAAGAAAACTGAAATGTTTGATTTGGTGAAGACCATTGTCACAAAAGGAGTTGGAAGAGATGCTTACGCAAGAAGGGCAAAAATGCTGCTGGAAATATTTCAGTGTGTTCACCTAAAATCAGGTGTGAAACAGGTCAATGCAGATTGCAATGTTGCTAACATAATCACATCAACAATGAAACAAGTACCAAGCGCAACAGTTACGACTAAATGCTCTTCTCCACACTGCAGTCGAAATACAAAATCTTCAAGGACCATTTCTCTCCTACCAACCAACGTAGACATTTTACAGACTGGTGGACTGAAGAGTCTCCAAGCAGCACTGGAAGATGCACTACACCTCTACAGGTCCAAGTGTCTGAAGCCACTGAAATCACCCCAAGAGTGTCCAGATAGCTGGAAAACAAAAGATATTTCATCAACAAAATACCTCTGCAATGGCTCAGTCACACACAGCTGCATCACTGGACCACTTCTGTGCATTGAAACAAGTGCAGATACAAACCATCCACTGTCTGAAATCCCTGTGACCATGGAGATGGACAACCATTTGTTCACTCTGAGAGGGGTCGTCGCATTCACTCCAGGACCTACAAGGGAATCTCTTGGACATTACGTGGCTTACTGCAGAAGAACCTCTCTTGGCTGGGAGAAATATGATGACCTCTGTGACCGTGTCACAACAGTCTCTGCAAAAACCAAAACACAACCCCATGTCATACTGTTCACAAAGGAGGACTAAAATCTTTGGATAATAAATATCTTGGACTGGTCTCCAAAGAAATTAGTTCATATTTCGAGAATAGTCCATTTCTTTTCAACTTATGCCTATTTTAGCAGTTCCATGATTTATTGAACACAAGTTCTTTTAGATTAGTAATTGTTATTTGTATATAGTTCTTTTCATTTTTACAGTTTTTTTTACATGAACTCAACAGTTTTTTCTCAGTCTAGTTGATCTGTTCTTTAATTGACATAATGTATCAGTTTAAACACTAACATTATTCTTTGAAATCAATTTATTTTAATGTGTAATTCATTTGTACATTTTCCGTAGTAATTGTTTTGTTATTGATGTTATACATTTTTCATATTTGCACTTAAAAGGAAACAAACTTTGGAGAGATGTGTTCTGTTCTTTGTTCCAAGCTATATTCTGCTTGATACCTCCAATACTGTTAATGTGTTGGAATTTAAAAATGCATAACTAGCAACATATTTTGACACTGATCATTTTTCAGATTGTTTAACCCCCTGAGGAGGAAGAGTTTTACCTAACAATGAGAATTATGTCATTATACTTGCCCTCATGTCATCTTAAAATGTCTATAACTTATTTTATTCCTAGTACCACAAAATGGGTTATTTTAAACAATGATTTTAGTATATAAAGACCAAAACATAGCTTGACTTTGGACCTCTTTAATTTATACTGTATGGACATTATTCAAAATATCTAATTTTGTGTTGTTGGGAACAAAGAAATTGACAGACCTTTTTTGGATGACTGGAGGGCAATTATATAATGACGGAATTATCATTGTTGGGTAAAACTCTTCTTTTAACTGGTTTGCTAGTATAATCTATGCTTGGCAAGGTTAATCCTCCTAACAACAACCAGCACACTGCCAAATCGTCAGGTAGTTAAAACAATTCTTCGATATATTGCTTTAAAAATATTTTGAACAAAAAGAAACACATCTCACCTGTCCTTGCTTGCTTCACTGTTTATGCACCTTCTTCAGAGATAAATATGCTGTAGTTATCTTCGTATCTTGCGGAATGCGCCGAATATTTTATCATTTGCATTGTGCGTAAAGCAGTTGGCATACATTTAAACAAACTTAACTGGCAACTTCATTGTCTATCAATCAAGCAAAAAGATACAATGTTTATTTTAGCATTATATTGAGTTGCAAAGGTTACGCACAATGTGAACAAAAAAAAAAACGTCAACAAATACTAACCTCTTTTGTTAGACTTTGAGCTTGATTAAGCCACCGACGAAATCTTTTGTCCGATGACAGAAACTAGCTAGCACCGCACTAGCACAAAACAGAGTGACAGGTGTAACATTAGAGGATATGGATGGAGAACGGCTTGCGTGACGTCACTTCTCCAGAGATTTTAGAATTTTGTCAAGAAGTGAATAAGACAGTTTTAAGTGTTTTTCCCCCCCTATGGCACAAATCGAGCACAAACGAACGGCGCCGGTTTTGTGCGATTTGGACGAAGTGGGGTGGAGAGTGACGTCACTGCCCAGTATTGTTTTTTTTATTTTTAAGAAAGAGAATTAGATGCAATGTTTATTTTAGCGGCACAAACCGGCACAAATCGAGCACAAACGAATGGCACCTTTTGGCTAGATTTAGACGATATGGGGTGGAGAGTTATGTAACAGTCCCAAACAAGTATTTTTCCCCATTATATTTAAGAAGGGCTCGGAGATACCAGGTTTGTTTTAACGGCACAAACGGGCACAAATCGAGCACAAACGAACGGCACCGGTTTGGAAAGATTTGGACGACATGGGGTGGAGAGTGACGTCACTGCCCCGAATTGTTTTTGTTATTTCTAAGAAATGGAAATATATTTGACGTTCATTTCAACGGCACAAACCGGCACAAATCGAGCACAAACGAATGACACCAGTTTTGTGTGATTTAGAGGAGCTGGGGTGGAGAGTGACGTCACAGCTCCGAAAATATTTTGGTTATATCTAGGGAAGGAATACAGATACAGTGTTTATTTTAACGGCACAAACGGGCACAAATCGAGCACAAACGAACTGCGCCGGTTTGGAGCGATTTGGACAACATGGGGTGGAAAGTGACGTCACACGGTCAAAAAAATAATGTTTAATATCTTAAACAACAAACCAGCACAAACGTTCGTTTTTGCGGCACAAATCAGCACTAACGTAGCACAAACGAATAGCATAGTTTTGGTCATTATTTCTTTTTATGGGGTGCCAACTGCCTCGCCCTGAACATCCGGCAACCCTCCAGAGCTCCATAGACTTCCTCAGCCCAACACCGCTGGCCACCGTTCCTGATCTCCCGGACGAGATGACCGCAGTCCCTGATTTCCCGGAGATGGCCAGCGTTCCTGATTTCCCAGCCGAAATGGCCGCTGTTCCTGAGTTCCTGGCCGAAATGGCCCCTGTGCCTGATACTCCTGTCAAGATGGCCACAGTTCCTGATTTCACGGTCAAGACGGCCACAGTTCCTGATTTCCCGGCCGAGATGGCCACAGTTCCTGATTTCCCGGCCAAGATGGCCGCCAAGCCTGAATCCCTGGCCAAGATGGCCGTTGTTCCTGAGTCCCTGGCCAAGATGGCCGCCAAGCCTGAGTCCCAGGCCAAGATGGCCAGTGACTGCGCCGCCAGAGCGCCCTCCAGTGACTGCGCCGCCAGAACGCCCTCCAGTGACCGCTCGCCCAGAGCCTGCTCTTCCAGAGTCTCCGCTGGAGACGCCCAGCCCTCCAGAGTCTCCGCTGGGGTCATCCAGTCCTCCAGAGCCCGCTCCTCAAGAGCGCCGTCCAGAGCCCGCTCCTCAAGAGCGCCGTCCAGAGTCTCAGCTGGTCTCGTCCTGCCGTCCAGAGCCTCATCTGGTCCCGTCCGGCCGTCCAGAGCCTCAGCTGGTCCCGTCCTGCCGTCCAGAGTCTCAGCTGGTCCCGTCCGGCCGTCCAGAGCCTCAGCTGGTCCCGTCCGGCCGTCCAGAGCCTCAGCTGGTCCCGTCCTGCCGTCCAGAGCCTCCGCTGGTCCAGCCCAGCCTTCCAGAGCCTCCGCTGGCCCAGCCTTCCAGAGCCTCCGCTGGCCCAGCCCAGCCTTCCAGAGCCTCCGCTGGTCCTGTCCAGCCTTACAGAGCCCACTCTGCCAAACGGTCCTTCCAAATCCCTGAATTCCCCAAAGAAAATTTTGGGGGGGCGCTATATACCCCTAGCCAACGTGGCCGGGCCGAGGACAAGGCCACAAGGGGCTGCCCAGCCATGGCCACCCGAACTGCCTGTCCGGCCATGGCCACCTGAACTGCCTGTCCGGCCATGGCCTCCTGACCCACCATGGCCACTCGAACTGCCTGTCCCGCCGTGGCCGCCTGACCCGCCATGGCCACTCGAACTGCCTGTCCGGCCGTGGCCGCCTGACCCGCCATGGCCACTCGAACTGCCTGTCCGGCCGTGGCCGCCTGACCCGCCATGGCCACTCGAACTGCCTGTCCGGCCATGGCCGCCTGGCCCGTCATGGCCACTCGAACTGCCTGTCCGGCCGTGGCCGCCTGACCCGCCATGGCTTCCTGTTCCGCCCTGGAGGCCTTCCCAACCCAGCAAGGTCCTGCCCCGTAACGGCCTCCAGGGCGCCCGCCCCCCCCTCCCCGGTGTTTCCATCACGGCGCGAGACGCGCCTGCCGGGAGTGGGAGATAATGTCATATGTCTCCTTATGTTTCATGTCTTTTGCCTTTGTGTTTGCACTGTTGTGATTTGGTTTCTCCCTCTGTCTTCCCCCGTCCGTTTGTAATCATTTGGTTTAGTCCTTGTTAAGTCATTATCGTTTTCACCTGTGTGTAATCATTAGTTTGCTTTATAAGTCAGTCTCTGTTTTCAGTCCTTGGTCGGTCATTTCACTTATTACGTTACCCCGTGTGTGGATGTCTCCTGCCTTTCTGAAGTATTATATTAAAGTGATTTATTATTGGATTTACGTCTCCCGTCTCATCAACCAGCACTACACCGTGACACATACACTTAGCAAGTCCAGTTTTGTGGACATTTACACATAGACTAGTCATTAGTCAGGTGGCGACACAGCATTTGATCACTGGATTTACAAACATGACTTTAGTTTTAAGAAAACCTAATATATTTACTTTAAAGGGGTGGTCAATCAGCAATTCTGTAAAAGACAATATATCTCTTTGCATTGAACTTTGAGCATTGTAACTTTGCAGATGTTGTTTATCCTCAAACAGAAAGATTACACACTAACTAAAAGCGAAATCATGATCTGTGACCCCTTTAAGTACCCCTGAGATTTTAAAACAAATGTTTTAATAATTAAGTATGACATTTGAATGTTCACGATTTTCTGACATTGATGAATGGTTATATGGCTTGCAGGTAAACATAAAATACTTTTAAGTAAGTGTATTTTGATTTATTTAATGATTTATTTTAATTTTACATTTTTATCATTTAATTGTTTGACTCTCAATAAGCTCACAAACCCCCTGCAGTTCCTTTACGAACCCCAGTTTGAGAAACCTTAATGGGTAACACTTTATAATAACATTCAGTTGTAAGTCTTTTATAAGCGATTAGTTAATGATGAAATAATCATTTACAAAACATTCACAAATGGTTATTAAATGATATGCTAACAATTTGTGCGTGTTTTGTTAATTCATTAACAAGTCATTTACAAATTAATTTACAAGTAATTAGTTAATGATGAACAAATTATTTACAAAACATGATTGTGTTTATAAATTATGAATAAGTGATATGTTCATTTTATTGTAAGTACTATGCTAACGATTAACCCATCTGTCGTAAATTATCTGAAAAATGGCATCATGAAATAATCAAACAGATCCTTAGTAAATGGTTAAAAATGACTAGTTAACCCCTTAACTGTCACCCCCATTTTTTAAGTTTATCCAAACTTAAATTGTAATTCATGAACACTTTGGAGCTAAGGTAGGTCTCTTTTTAAAGAAAACTTTACTGTAAAGAGAATACACTGTACAATTTTTTTTATTATATTTTATATAAAATACATATTGTACATAACAGGTTTTATCCTAAATTTGATATCAATTTGAAGTCTTACATCTAAATAAGTTATTCCAAATTTAAGGAAAAGGAAAGGAAAGGAGGTGAAGTGAGGCCAAGTATGGTGACCCATACTAGGAATTTTTGCTCTGCATTTAACTCACTCAGTAGTGAACACACACCTGGAGAAGCGGGCAGCCATTGCTGCGGTGCCCGGGGAGCAGTTGGGGGTACGGTGTCTTGCTCAAGGGACTCACCTCAGTCGTGGTATTGAGGGTGGAGAGAGTGCTGGTTATTCACCTTCCCCACCGACAATCCCTGCCGGACCTGAGACTCGAACCCGCAACCTTTTGGGTTACAAGTCCGACTCTCTAACCATTAGGCCACGGCTGCCCCTATGTTGAAGTTGATATGAAAAAAAAATTGAGGTTCTTGTGAAAATTTGTTTAGGGCGTTATAAAATACTAAATAACCTTATATAATTCATACACTACATGGTGCAAAGTGCCTTAGTGCATAAGTACATAGTGAATAAGTGCAGAGTGTATAGTGCGTCATTTGGGGCGCAGCTCATGTTTGCCAGAGAAGACATCTTTACCCTCACCAGTCAGCCCTTACATTGCAGTACGAACTTCAAAGTATTCAAAAGCTGTTGATGAATAAATAATGAATAAATCATTTACAACACTTTCTGCATCCCCTAATCTAAAGTGTAAACTACTCATCAGTTGTAAATGTTTTACAAACCTGCCGGTTCAAGATTGTGTGGGTTTCAGGTGGGTATACACACTGGGTGAAAGACCTTTGAATAATGAGTAAAACATTTACAACTGATGAATTGTTTACACTTTAGATTAGGGGATGCAGAAAGATTTGTAAATGATTTATTCATGATGCGATCTTCAGTGAAGGATAAAAATGTAAATGATTGATATTTTAATTATTTTTACGTGACAAATAATATATTAACTAGTAACGTATTAGCCACTTACTAAGGATCTGTTTGATTATTTCATGATATGCTATTTTTTTTAAGATAAATTACGACAGATTTGTAAATTGTCAGCATATTACTTAATCATCATTTGTGAACGTATAATCATGTTTTGTCAATTATTAGTTCATCATTATCTAATCACTTGTAAATGATTTATAACTTAATCTACAAAACATAGATAAAAATACTAACATATCACTTATTAATCATTTATAAATGCATAGTGATGTTTTGTAAATGATTAGTTCATCATTAACTAATCACTTGTAAATAACTTGTAAATGAATTAACAAAACATACACAAATTGTTAGCATATCACTTATTAAACATTTATGAATGTTTTGCAAATCATTAGTTTATCATTAACTAACCACTTATAAATGACTTACAACTGAACGTTATTATAAAGTGTTACCCCTTAAGGTAATGTAAGGTTCATTGCACTTCATGTTGTTAATTACAATGAAAGGAATATATTTTCTCACTCTTTGTATTTTTACATCATTATGGTACAAGATTATCTTGTTAAAATCAATGTGAAAAACAAGTTAAGTCAAAAGTAAACTAATAGTGATCAAAAAGTAGTCTGATTACATTACCTAAAATGTGTAATGTAATTGATTACATGACTGACTACGATCTTTGTCATGTAATTTGGAATAAGTAACGGATTACAATTTGTAAGTAATCTACCCAGCTCTGCACTACAATTGCAGTTAGATAATGTGAGAAACACTTGAATAGCAACATATTTCTTTTAGATTTTTTGTCTTTCTGCAACCTTTCTCTCCCTGTAGGAGGTTGGATGAGTTTCAGTTAAATTCCGCATTTGCTTGCCTTTTGTAATATTCACTGTGAATATCATAAAATAACACTGAGATGTAATTTGACTTGAAAATTTAAAATTAAAATTAACTTATACAAATCGAGTGCTTGATAATTAATGTCTGAATATACATTCAAATGCAAAACTTAAAAAAATAAAAATGATTAAACAAGCAAATATGACAGGCAAAACACTTTTAAGAAACTAGAGTAGAGCTAAATACATTTAGGCAATATTTATTATAAAGCCATACAGGCATCTGGTGGTTAAACCATGGCATTACATGTGAATATTATTTTTTTTTAGCCACCATGTCTCTAATTTGCCTTCTTTTACAGTAATTTAAAAATGTTTCCTCTATTGTGGTGGTCAGCAACGAAGCAGTGATTTTAAGCAATATAAAATTTAATTAAGTAGCCTATATAAAATTGCTAAATAATTCTATCAGTACTTTTTAACTTAAGTACTTTTGTACTTTCACTCAAGTGAAATTGAAAAATTAGTACTTTTACTTTTGTCACGAATTGAGTCGTCCTGTCATCATAAACTCTTGCACTACACATCTTGGACTTCATTCCCCACAAGCCACTGCACTAATCACTGCATTCACCTGCTCCTTGTTTCTCACTGCACTGATTACCACTCACACCTGCACCTCATTTCTAGGACTGCATATAAACCACTCTCACACCTAGCTCTTGGCGAAGTCTTGTATTGCCCCGGCTGCATTTCTGAGCATTTCTTCCCGTGTTTGTTTTCCCGTGTTTGATTCCTGGACTCCCTCCTGTGTTTGATTCTCGCTGCCAGCCCCGACCTTTCTGCCTGTGTTTTGACTATGATTTCTGCCTGCCCCTGTGTGTTTGTTTTGTTTTGTCTTTTCTAATAAATGCTGCGAATGGATCCGCTCGTCTCCGACCGTTCACGTGACAACTTTTGCTGGAGTAATATTTTATTATACATATCTGTTCTTTTACTCAAGTACTAGATTTGTGTTCTTTGTCCACCACTGATTTTAACCCTTATACTACACTAATTGTAATATACTGTAAATAATATTATTTAGCAATATTATACTACCAGAGTCCATAATTTTATATAGTAATATATATTTAGTACCAAAATCTTTTCAAAATTTTAACTAAAATAGAACTTAACTAAAATATACAGTGGACCACATGCATCTGTATAATCTACCCTGCACATAAATTATAGGGTCATTAATATAACTTATGCAATTATTCAAAATTCCTTTTCTGGTTGTCATACTCTCATTAAGTTAATTTTCATCTGCTCTAGCAGAACAGAATCTCTGCCTAAAGCTAACTAATGTTAAAGTGAATCCGTGCTAACGTACAAACCGAAATAGCTAACTGTTCTCACATCTTGCACAATAAGAGTCAAAAACACATAAACGACATTTCAGTGTCTCTCCATATTAAACTGGTTAAATGTAAATTAATTTAATTTTACACTGCGGTACATGAACAGTGTTGATGCTTATCCTGCAATCGTGCCGACCATAAAGGCCCGTTCACACCAAGCACGATAACGATAACTATAACTATAAAGATAACAGTCTAAAAATTTAAAGGTCAACCGATATTGGATTTTATCGATACCGATAGCTAGGCTGGACCACACTGGTCGATACCGATTAATTGACCGATAGTTTTTAAAATGGATACTGATTGGAAAATATTTAGTGCTCTACTATTTAAATAAAAAGTAGCCTACTGAACCATATTTTGTAAATGAATACAAATATTAATATTAATTATATATTGATCATTACAGTTAGTTCCTGCAATTTTTTTATATCAATTTAAGGCAATTTGTGACCCTTTTTAAGAGCTGCACAAGTAAAATGAACAGTATGAGTGGGGTTGGACAATGTATGGTAGCATATTAAGCCATAAAATGACATGATTTATAATTCAGATACAGGTTCACACAAAAACATTATTTTATACAATGGTATTTCAGCCTTTATACCATTAAAAGGGTTAAATCAAGATGCTTTTCTCATCCTGGCTGGGGATTTCAATCATGTAGACTTAAAAAGTGTATTTCCCAAAATACAACAACACATTGACTTTCCAACATGGGGAAATAACACACTGGACCTTGTTTACACCACCCAGAGAGGAGCTTACAAGGCTTCTCCCCTCCCCCACCTCGGTGCCTAAAACCACATCACTGTCATGCTAATGAATGAATGAATGAATGAATGAATGATACAAGTGTGGCCGGAAGGGTCTTCAGAGGCTCTACAGGACTGCTTTAACACCACAGACTGGAGTATGTTTAAGCAGGCTGCCACTTACAACAACACCACTGACCTCCAGGAGTACACAGAGACTGTTACAGCCTACATCAACAAATGCACTGAGGATGTAACAGTCACCAAAACTATCACTGTCCGTGCCAACCAAAAGCCATGGATGACAGGGGATGGCTACAGCCTGCTGAAGGCTCCGAATGTTGCCTTCAGAGCTGGAGATGAGGCGAGCCTAAAGACAGCTAGGGCCAACCTGTCCCGTGGCATCAGAGAGGCTAAGAGACAGTACTCCAGAGGAATATCCCATCGCTTCAAAGACAGCAGAGACAGATGGAGCCTGTGGCGGGGAATACAGACCATCACAGATTACAAGCCCCACCACAGACCTGTGACAGCACCATCTCCCTGCTGAGCGAGCTGAACACCTTCGCTCGCTTTGAAGTGCAAAACAGCACCACTGCACAGAAGGCCCCACCCACTCCTGGTGACTAGGTGATGACTCTGTCCCCGGACATGCAAAGCTCCGGGTCCTGACAACATTTCTGGTAGCATACAGAGAGACTGTGCAGTGGAACTCACTGATGTCTTCACAGACATCTTCAACATCTCTCTCAACCAGGCTGTCGTCCCCACATGTTTCAAAGCCACCACCATCATTCCGGTCCCAAAAAAGTCATCTACCTCCTGCTTTAAGGACTACCGTCCAGTTGCACTTACTCCCATCCTCATGAAATGCTTTGAACAGCTAGTCATGCAGCACATTAAGTCTGTCCTGCCCCCTACCTGGACCCTTTCCAGTTTGCGTATTGGCCCAACCGCTCGACCGATGACGCCATCTCCACCTACGTCCGAATGCTGTTCATAGACTTCAGTTCAGCATTTAACACCATAATCCCCCAACAGCTCACTCAAAAACTGGTCCAGCTGGGGCTCAACACCTCACTGTGTTACACAGTAACACATCCAGCACCATCATTCTTAACACGGGGGCCCCTCAGGGATGTGTGCTGAGCCCCCTCCTCGTTACTCTGCTGACCCACGACTGCACACCGTCACACAGCTCCAACCTCTTCATCAAGTTTGCAGACGACACGACTGTGGTGGGTCTCATTAGCAACAGGGATGAGACCAACTACAGAAGCGAGGTGAGCCGCCTCGTGTGGTGCGGAGACAACAATCTCTTTCAATGTGGTGAAGACTAAGGAGATTGTTGTTGACTTCAGGAGAGCGCACACTCAGCATGCTCCTCTGACCATCAATGGTGCATCTGTCGAGAGAGTGAGCAGCACCAAGTTCCTGGGTGTGCACATCACTGAGGATCTCTCCTGGACAAACAACACCACTGCGCTGGCCAAGAAATCACAGTAGCGTCTCTACTTCCTCCGCAAACTAAAAAGAGCAAGAGCACCAACCCCCATCATGTACACCTTCTACAGAGGCACCATCGAGAGAATTCTGACGAGCTGCATCCCTGTGTGGTTTGGAGCCTGCAATGTGTCCTGCCAAAAAACTCTCCAATGCATAGTGAGAGCAGCTGAGAAGATCATTGGTGTCCCTCTCCCCTCCCTCCAGAACATCTACAGCACCCATCTCACCAAAAAAGCCCTTTGCATAGCAGCTGATCCCACCCACCCAATGCAAAGCTTCTTCAGCCTGCTGCCATCAGGGAGGAGACTGCGGAGTCTCCAGGCCAGGACCAGCAGACTGAAGGACAGCTTCATCCATCAGGCTGTCAGGAAACTTAACTCTCTTAACTCTTAACTTAACTCGACTCTGTCCCCACTCCCTTCTTCTGCCCCACAAACTTTCAGAACTGTGACACACACACATCTACACATCTACACAAAGGCTACAGTATTGGAATTACAAACACATGGATATTGTGTACTTTCACAATTCAAGAACATTTGTGATTATCTAATTAAAATATGTTATTCACACACCGGGCAAAAGTGCAGCTCCGCATCTAGAAGAACTTGCAGCTATCTGGTATCACACACACCGGACACGCCGCGTTCAATTCAAGCAGTGGTCTGTGAGAATTTATTTGATGGGCAAAAGAATACTGCTCTGTGCAGCGCGCAGTGTCACGTGTCTAAATGCTGTATAATGAGGAGCTTCTCCTCAGCTCTAGCAACAGACCCAACCCGGAAAAACTATCGACATGAATTTTTGCAGATAACCGATAGTTCCACCAATCAACTATCTGTGCCGATTAATCTGCAAAACCGATAGATCGGTCGACCTCTACTAAAAATTGTTTCACATTTAAAAGAATAGAATAGTTCAAACCAGGACTATAATGATGATGAATGATAAAACACTAACATCCAATCAAAAACCATTCGAATTCAAGGGATGGCGCATTTAAAATGGCAGAAGACATTGCGGAGAGGCTAATTATCGAGGTCCAGATAAAAAAAAAAACACCACTATTTGACAGGTCAAACCCCCTTTTTAAGGATACTTTAAAAAAAAAATGGATATATGGAAAACAATCGGACATACCCTCGGAATGAATGGTGAGTATTAACGAAGATTAGATCATTAGATTAATTATGCTAGCTATAATCACTATTTGGATGAGTTGGAAACGCAGCATGATGAGGATGTCTATTGGTTAAAGTCATGTAAAAACATCAAGAAAAGCAAAACATGTTCATGACATCAACATCCAAGATGCCTATCACCTAAGCAGAAAGAAAAGCAGCCACTAAAAGTGAAGACCCAGCAAAGTTTCTAAAGCCATACTAAAATGCAGGGATCCTGGAATTTATGATCCCACACCTTCAGTACAGGGAGTGAGTTAATTATCAATAATCATAACATAGACTTTTACATTAACATTTTAGCTTTTTATTTACACTCATAATGAGTTATTTTATTATTATTATTAACTAATTTAAAATCTCATACAAAAAATGCTGGGTTAAATACAACCCAGTGCTGGGTGAAATATGGACAAACCAGTGATTTGGCTGTTTCGATCCAACAGTTGGGTTAAATATTAAACCCAGTCTTAGTTTTAACTCAACTGTTGCTTAAAAATGACTATATTTCTAGCTTAAATCCAACATAGGTTGTAAATCAATATTTAATAAACTAACATTCATTAAGTTGAATAAATAATACTAATAATATATTTTTATTGCTTACCAATAAATGTTCACCTTTTGATTAATGTTTGAAGCCTCTAGTAATTATGTGTCTGATTTTTGATTTTTCGCCCGCAGCGAACCCACGCTCTTAATTGTGTGTGTAACCAATCAGTGGAAGGGTGTGACATGACAGGCAGGTGACGTAAGCGACTAGGAAGAATAAAAGCACGTGCGGTGGAACCGGTGTCAGCTTCAGTCTTTTAGTAAAGCGTTCTGTGCTGTATGTCACTCCGTTTTTCATGCCAGTTCGCACAACTTTATTTTGAGTGACTATGTCTGTCAGTAAGGGCAAGAAGTTGAGCGAGAGTGGACCACATTATAAACTGTGTGTTCCTCCCTGCCAGCATTTTATCTCTGATAGGGATACACACAGTTTATGTGTGGTTTGCTTGGGAGCGGAGCATGCGGAGTCAGCTCTCAGCAGGTGGTTACTCGTGCGGTGTCTAAATTAAAAATTGACTGGCCCGCCGAGAAACAACATGAGCCGCAGAAAAGCAAGTTGGAGGAATATTTTCTGCGGACTTAGCCACCACCTCCAAGACAGAGCCTTCCGGAGAGTCACGTGACCACCGAGAGGGATGCAGTAGGTTTTTTGACTGCTCCGCAGTTGCCCTAGAAATTTTTTTTTTTTCTACCACATATTTGATATTTTGGTCTGAATTTTTACTAGTTACTTAGAGATGGCGGCATCATCGAGGAAACAATCTTCAAAACAAGCTCAAGAGCAGACAAATATGCGTTCTGTCGACAGCGAAGAACTTTCTCGGCTAGTTAAGCTAGCAGTGGCTGACGCTATGAAGGAAGCTATACCTAAGTTTGTGGAAGATGTAGTGGAGCAAATTTCAGCTAAAACACAGGCCATGGTGGCTGAACAAATTTCAGAATTCCGAAGTGAGATGTTAACCATTCGAGCTGACACTTCGAAGTGTATGGAGGACATGGAAACGAATAAAAGCCGCCTGAATGAGGTAAATAACCGTCTCACTGCCTCAGTAGACAAGTTAACAGGGCTATGCGTCACCCTGGAGAACAAGGTAGCCGACCTAGAGGACAGATCGCGTAGAGACAATGTACGGATACATGGGATTCCTGAGAGCCCTGAAACGGCGAACCCTCTTGCCTATCTGTCTGACGCTATCCCGAAATGGTTCCCGGAGCTTGGTTCAGTTGAAATTATGCGTGCACACCGAGTGGGTCCGACAAGAGAAGACGCCAACCGAAAGCCTGTCCCACGCACTCTTCTGCTGAAGCTACTGAGATTCACCGACAGAGATAAGATCCTGGGCGCCGCTCGGAAAGCAGCGATAGAGGTGGATGGGTCGGCTATCCGTTTCACCCCAGACTACAGCACACAAACTTTCAACCGCAGGCTGGCCTTCTCCAATGCGATGGATGTCTTACAGAAGCTGGGTTTCCGCACATTCTTACTTTATCCTGCAAGATTGAAAGTGATGCGAGGAGGGGCTACCCACGTCTTCAACACACCGCAAGAGGCCAAGGACTTTACAGAGACACTTAATGGCTAAGTACTCTGATTACTGATAGCCTATAGCCTAATGATTTTTTTAGTTGATGTTGTCGACGTTTGACGAGCCTAACTTTAATTTCTAGCAGGCCCTTTACATTGTGCTCAAACTGATTTGTCTCTTTCCGTTTTTGCATCCTCACTTTCTATCACTGGTCTTTTGAACTGATGAAAATTTTTTGCGTGGCTTGCTAATTAGATAGCCTGTTAGCTACTGTTTACCTAAAAACTTTTGACCTAGCAATACTATTTCACTGTGGTATATTTTTGTTAACAGTAAGGGGGGTGGGCTGTGGGGTTTTTGGTTGGAAGATATTACTCTACCCAAGGATCACGGGTCCAACGTTTTGGGATGTGCTCCTTAAGAGCGAACTATTATTTGGGGTGTTTACTGTTCTGCTCTCTGACGTTCTTTGGAGGGCTGTGGGGTCATGGCGACAGGGTTATTTGGGTGGGTATGGATCTCTCTTTATTTTATTATTTCCATTTATTACACTCAGACTGCTGCACTGCTTATTACTTAGGATTTTTGTTTCAATTTATCTCACAAACTGTGATTTGCTTTTAGCATTATGGCAAAGCTCCATGTAATTAGCTGGAATGTTAATGGGCTGAATGGCCAAATTAAGCGAGCTGCTTGTTTAGATTTACTTCGTAGGCAGCGGGTTGATGTTGCCTTTATACAAGAATCTCATTTACAAACCCAAGATACTCGACGCTTTGCAAACAAATACTACTATGTGGCTGCCTCTGCATCTTTAAACTCAAAAACTAGGGGCTCACTAATAGTATTGAAGCGCAGTCTTTCACTGAATATAGTGGGGAAGTATGGCAGTGAAGATGGCAGAGTTTCATATATTAAAACTATAATTTCAGGTCATAAATTTGCTTTTATTTCTATTTATGCTCCTTCTCAATATGAACCAGATTTTTTTCCTACACTAACTTCAGTCTTAGCTCAATTACACGACTTTTCACTCATTATAGGGTCAGACATGAATGCTTGCATTAATTTGGCATTAGATAAATCTGCACAACATTCCACTCCCACGCAAATACGCGCATCAAAGGATCTGCAAGACACTTTGTCAACGCTCAGTTTGGTAGACCTATATCGCATACTTAATCCCACTTCTAAACAATACACCTTCTATTCAGCCAGACACCAGACTTTCTCTAGATTGGATTATCTTTTAGCATCTCCTTCTTCTTTTTCTGAAATTCATAATGTAGTAATAATTCCCTGTCCATTATCAGATCACAGTATTGTTTCAGCTCATCTTACGCTCACGAACACTTCCCCTAGAGCATCAAGGTGGCGTTTCAATACATCTCTTCTTCAAAATAAAGAATTCTGTACTTTCTTAAATAATAATTTGAAAACATTTATAGAGATCAATACAGGTTCAGTTGAGGATCCCAGGTTTCTATGGGATGCCATCAAGGGATCAATTAGGGACTCAGCTATTTCTTTTTCATCTTATCTTAAGAAAAACAGGCTTCAGAAAATAAGTGATCTAGAAGACACCCTTGTTCAACTCGAGTCAGAACGACAAAACACACAGACTGACACCCTGTTGGGGAAAATAGCTGCTACAAAAACCAAGCTGAACTCTCTATTGAGACAGAGGGCGGAGTTTTTAATACATAGAACTAGAAGAAATTATTACTTTAATGGACCTAGACCAAGCCACTTATTAGCCTTACGACTTAATCAGAATAAGAAATATTCTAATATCATGGCTATTCAAACACCTACAACCACCTTAACCGAACCTGGTGAAATTAATATGGAATTTAAAACTTTCTATTCTTCTCTGTATTCTTCTGAAGTAAGGCTGGATGCAGATTCCTGTCAGAACTTTTTCCATGACCTTGAACTCCCCACTCTTTCTAGTCAAGATTCAGAAAAACTCAGTGTTCCAATTACATTGGAGGAGTTGAGAAGGGCTCTTGTAGGCATGAAGAAGGGCAAATCCCCAGGTTGGGATGGTATTCCACCTGAGTTATATCTTGCCTTTTGGGACATACTTGGTCCTCCACTGTTGGATATGATTGTTGCTGCTGTTGACAGGGGAGCGTTCAACTCGGGTGTCAACACTGCAATAATCACGTTATTACTCAAGCCAAACAAAGATCCTTCACAATGTAGTAATTACAGACCCTTATCTCTTTTGAATGGGGATGTGAAACTGTATGCCAAAGTGCTTGCCTCACGACTTGAAAGATATTTGACAAGTTTAGTACATAACGACCAGACTGGATTTATTAAGAGCAGATTGGCATCTGACAATATGCGCCGTCTCCTGCACGTTATCCATGCAGCAAATATGATTGATCTTCCTTGTTCAGTCTTATCACTTGACGCTGAGAAAGCGTTCGATAGACTGGAGTGGGAATATCTTTGGGCTACTTTGGACAATTTTGGCTTAGGTTCAGATTTTATCCATATGCAAACCCTTCTGCAATGGTATATACTAATAATATTTTCTCCTCTCAGTTTTCTATATCAAGAGGCACCCACCAGGGTTGCCCCCTTTCCCCCTTACTTTTTGCTATCTCCCTTGAACCACTGGCTCAAAAAATCAGGCAACACCCCCATATACTTCCTATTTCTTTCAGTAATTCTGAACACCGTATATCATTATACGCAGACGATATTCTTCTGTATGTAGGTGATACAGGTTCATCTCTTCCACATTTACTATCTACCTTTGATAAGTTCAGCTCACTATCTGGATATAAGATCAATTGGACTAAATCTTCACTAATGCACTTGAATTCAGTTCAATCCGCTATTCCGCTGCCCCCCAATATTCCAGTGGTGAGACAGTTCAGATATCTTGGGGTTGATATTTCCTCTTCTATATTTCATATTACATCTCATAATTTTCAGAGCATACATAACCAAATTGAGAAGGATCTAGAGCGTTGGTCAAAGCTTCCAAATTCCCTTCAGGCCCGCATATCAATAGTTAAAATGGACATTCTCCCCCGTGTAAATTTTTATTCTTCAATGATTCCCCTCCCTCCCCCAAAGGGTTATTGGGAAAAACTACACTCTCTCATATCAAAATTCATATGGAATGGAAAGAGACCACGTCTAAAACTGAAAACCCTTCAGCGGGATAAGACACAGGGTGGATTGGGTCTACCTAACTTCAAGATGTACTTTTGGTCTTTTGTGCTTCGAACGTTATTTGTGTGGTTTAACTCGGAATCTTCTGTCGCCTGGAAATTGATTGAGGAAAATCTCGCACAGCCCTATAGGCTTCAAGACCTAGTGTATTCCAATATGCCACCTAAAGAGGCCAAATCACACCTAGGCCCTATAATTTCCTACTTACTTAGTACTTGCCACACAGTTATGAACCATGTGAAGGTAGACTTAAAATGGCACAAACACTCTCCTATATTTAATAATTTCTCTCTTCTTAGGGGAAAAAAGCCCTTCTCCTTTCCATTATGGAGAAATAAGGGTGTTAATGTTTTCAATGACCTGTTTGATGAAGATGGCTTGCGTGCTTTTAGTGATCTACAAGCCGAATATGACCTACCTGGTACATCATTTTTCTTTTATTTGCAATTGAGATCCGCCATGAAGGCCTATGGTGTCCCTTGGGGCGTTCCACTGCTAACCCATCCATTACGCCAACTATGTGCGCCACAAAACCAAACACGAGGATTGGTTTCCAAACTCTACAAATTTATCTCTGACCCTCGTACATCGATGCCAGTGGAGGGTGTTTGGGACAGGGACCTCACCCCTGTGTGTGAGGAGGAAATTTGTTGGGACACAATATGGAAAAATCTGCATGACACTTCCAAAAACCCTGACCACCAACTAATACACTATAAATTTATACATAGGATGTATCTAACCCCCAGGAAGCGCCATGCTATGAAAATTATTACATCTCCTAATTGTGACTTGTGCACACTCGATGCTGTAGGCTCATTTATACATATGTATTGGGATTGTCCCAGTGTGTCTGCTTTTTGGAAACAAATCTCTACTACATTGAGTGACATACTTGAGGTCAGGATCCCATTATCACCTTCCCTTCTCCTGCTCAATGACAATTCCAATTTGGAACTTTCTCTTCAACAAAGGCGCATATTGTGGGCTGGACTCACTGCAGCTAAGAAAATGTTGGCATTGAGATGGCAGCCACCTCATAATTTGTCATGGCAACAATGGGCCAACTCCTTTTTAGACATTGTCATGATGGAGAGATCAGTAGCCCGGTTGCATGCAGCCAGTCAGAAAACAATTAATGCATGGGATGTAGCTTATAATTTGGTTAAAGAAAGAGTGCAGCATAATTATCCATAAGGTGCCAGACGATTTATGTTTGTGTTTTATTCTTTCACTTTTATACATTTATTTTCTTGATGTGTATTATATCTTGAGATCCGGGGTGGGATGGTTTAGGGGGTCGCCATAGGGTTGGGGTGGGGGGGGGGGGTTAACTGTGTGAGTTTTTATTTTTGTTTCTATTCTGTGTTTCATGTATATCTTGTGTTGTATGTCTCTGAAGATACACAATAAAAAACATTTGATCAAAAAAAAAAAAAAAGACAGAGCCTTCCGTTCTTCCCGGATCTCCACACCGTGGTGTGGAGATCGTGGGCTAGACCATTTTCAGCCCCCTTGTTCATCCCCTCCTCAGATTACTACGGTAATGTGGCGGGGCTAGCTTAGCGTGGCTACAAGATGATGCCGCGGGCAGAACAGACGCTAACCAGCTTTCTGTCTTTCAGCCAGGCATAATCTCTGAAGGCTCCGTCCTTGTCCTCCAAGCCGCGGCGTACAACTTCAGCGCTGTTGGGCAAGGGGTACATAGCAGCAGGTCAGGCTGGAGCATGTCTGCACACCATGTGGGTGTTACAGGCATACCAGGCAGACCTGCTCAAAGAGCTGGATGATGGCAAGGAAGTCGTTGACGCCCTACGGGGGTCCCTAGAACAGTTAGTTCAGGTGCTTCCTGCCGGTTCGCCGTTACAGGACACCGAACTAGTGGCTCGGCTAACACCAGAGGCCAGCTTCTAAACAAACTATCAGCAGGTGGATCCTTGATGCCATCTCCACTCCAGGCTCCTCTGTTCTCTTGCCCTAGCTCTTCCTAGGCAGGGAGTTCGAATTCTGGAGGTGTGGGCATCTCGTTCCCCATAGCGTTTTCGGATGCAGCTCGAGTTCCCGAAGGGGAAAATCCCAGGTTACGTATGTATCCCTGGAGCGCTTGCTTCAATTTCCAGAAGCTGACGCCGGTTCCGCCGCACATGCTTTTATACTTCCTGGTCACTTACGTCACCCGCCCGTGACGTCACTCCCTTCCATTGATTGGTTACACACAAGATTCAGAGCGTGGGTTCACTGCGGGCGTTCCCAATAGCGTTTTCGGATGCAGCGTCTTGTTCCCTCTGGGAACCATGGTTACATACGTAACCTGGGACATTTTCTTCCAATCCTCAGTACTTGGAATCGGCATGTACTGCGGCTGCTTTTTTCTCCAAATGGTGTCACACACCTCTGGTATTACTTTGCTACTGTGGACTTTTCAACACGATAATTCAGGTATACTGTTTTGTAGCTCCTGTATCTAAAAATAATAATAATAATATGAACTACAGTGGTCAAATGTTTGCATACACTTTGGAGAATCTGTAAAATATTAGTATTTTTAACAAATCATAAAAACAAAATGCATTTATTTATTCATTCTACCCCAATGAAATATAATACATAAAAAGTTTCACATAATATTTAGTTCACAACACTATAGTTGGTTTAAAAAAAATACAGTTTAGTCCCTCAATTGTCCTCAGTGTGAAAACATCTCAGATTCAAAGTCACTGCTGGAAAGGGTTTAAATATGCAGAAGATGCTGAAAAAAACTAAAGAATGTGCAGGATCTGAGGGATTAACTAGTTAATTAATTAATTAAATAATATAGTTAATTAACTTTAGTTTTGTGGACACATATGTTAAACAGTTTCATCAGGCTAGTACTAAAAAAAACATTTTATTATTCCTTTAATTTAGCTACTTTTTTAAATTACATTTTGCAGATTCTACAAGGTGCATGTAAACAGTTATTATTATTATTGTTATTATCCTTTGCTATGCAAATATCATCATTGTTACGCTAATTGCCCCTTTAAGTAACCTACATGTTGCCCCTTTAAGGTCTCATCTCCTTTATATGAAATTTAGGAAACGGTAGTCATTGGCTGTATACTGAGACACACTGCCAGCCAGTCTCTGGCGCTGATCGGATTCCTGAAGTTTGTTTGGCTCTTGCTGATGTCCTCTTTCACAATGTCCAGGATGCCTTGAAACTGATATTGACTCATACGGAAGTATGAATAAAATTTGTCTTCAAAAGAGGACATCTCTCTAATCAGAGTTACAGATTCTCCAAACTCCTCTTGTCTTGGAAGGGTCTCATGTACCCAACAGCGTTTGTTTTTCCTTTGATACTTTTGTGAAACATGTAACAGCAGCAGGTCGTCTACATCCATTTTCCTAGCTTTGAAACCGCTGCGCGTGAGCTTAGAATAAACAGATCGTTATAACGTTCGTTGGTGTGGATGCAATTGTAGTTATCGTTATCTTTATAGTCAAGTCAAGTCAAGTCACCTTTATTTATATAGCGCTTTTAACAATACAGATTGTGTCAAAGCAACTGCACAGTATTTAAACAGAACAATAGTGTGTAAGTAACACATTATTGTAAATAATCAATTTTCAGTTAAAGGCAGTTCATCAATGAATTCAGTGATATCATCGTCAGTTCAGTTCAAATAGTATACGATATCGCTGGAAAGTGTCCCCAACTAAGCAAGCCAGAGGCGACAGCGGCAAGGAACCAAAACTCCACAGGTGACAGAAATGGAGAAAAAAACCTTGGGAGAAACCAGGCTCAGTCGGGGGACCAGTTCTCCTCTGGACAGACGAAACCAGCAGTTTGTACCAATGTCCGATTGTAGAGAACTCATCAGGTTCCTGTGGTGTAGCGCAGATGGCCGTCTAGGTTGGCGAGGTCTTTAGTGATGATCCGTCTCTGGAGCTCATCTGGTTGACATCCATGGCTATGGAAGTCATCTCCAGGTGGTGATCCATGATCTAAGCTGGGTGCGGACTGGATCCGGGGGACTGCAGTGACCATCTGATCTGGATACAGGCTGGGTCTGGTGGCTACGGTGACCTCGGAATAAGAATGAAACAGACTAATATTAGCGTAGATGCCATTCTTTTTACGATGCAACGAGTGCATCAGATGTTATGTGAGGTGTTTTCGGTTCCGGCTGACCTAATTAATGCAGCCTAACAATCCTTTAATGGATTTGAATTATAGGAATGTGTTAATGTTTTATGTGTAAGCCAGGTTAAAGAGATGTGTCTTTAATCTAGATTTAAACTGACAGAGTGTGTCTGCCTCCCGAACAGTGTTAGGTAGATTGTTCCAGAGTTTAGGCGCTAGATAAGAAAATGATCTGCCACCGGCAGTTGATTTTGATATTCTAGGTATTATCAAATTGCCAGAATTTTGAGAACGCAGCGGACGTGAGGGACTATAATGCGATAGAAGCTCGCTCAAGTACTGAGGAGCTAACCCATTGAGGGCTTTATAAGTAAATAGCAAGATTTTAAAATCTATACGATGTTTTATAGGGAGCCAATGCAGTTGTGACAGAACCGGGCTAATATGGTCATACTTTCTAGTTCTAGTAAGAACTCTAGCTGCTGCATTTTGGACCAGCTGGAGTTTGTTTATTAAGCGTGCAGAACAACCACCCAATAAAGCATTACAATAATCTACCCTTGAGGTTATGAACGCATGAATTAATGTTTCAGCATTTGACATTGATAGCATAGGTCGTAATTTCGACATATTTTTAAGATGGAAAAATGCGGTTTTGCAAATGCTAGAAATGTGGCTTTCAAAGGAGAGATTTCTATCGAATAGGACGCCTAGGTTCCTAACTGATGACGACGAATTTACAGAGCAGCCATCTAGTATTAGACTGTGTTTTAGGTCATTACTTGTGGAGGTTTTAGGTCCAATAAATAACACCTCTGTTTTTTCAGGATTTAACAGTAAGAAGTTATTCACCATCCAGTTTTTAATATCAGCTATGCATTCTGTTAGTTTTTCGAATTGATATGTTTTGCCGGGCTGCGAAGAAATATAGAGCTGAGTATCATCAGCGTAACATTGAAAGCTAACACCATGTTTCCTGATGATATCTCCCAAGGGTAACATGTAAAGCGTAAAAAGTAATGGCCCTAGTACTGAGCCTTGAGGTACTCCATACTGCACTAGCGATTTAAATGATACCTCTTCATTTATTGCCACAAACTGATGACGGTCTGATAAGTACGATTCGAACCAAGCCAGTGCACTACCATTAATGCCTACATAATTTTCAAGTCTGTTTAAAAGAATGTTGTGGTCAATAGTATCGAACGCAGCACTAAGATCCAGTAGCACTAATAGGGAGATGCAACCACGATCGGTTGACAAGAGCAGGTCATTTGTAACTCTAATAAGAGCAGTCTCAGTACTATGATATGGTCTAAAACCTGACTGGAAATCCTCACAGATACCATTTTTCTCTAAGAAGGAGCATAATTGTGAGGATACTACCTTTTCTAGTATCTTTGACAGAAAAGGGAGATTCGAAATTGGTCTGTAGTTAATTAATTCAGTGGGGTCAAGTTGTGGTTACCCCTTCAGTCGAATCACTTCAACGTTACATTGGGATCTCGCTTGAGAGACCGATCATCTCTGAGCCTTATTAAAAAGGCCAACTGAAAATTGGCGAGTGGACCACTCAGTCAGACTTTTGCTTTCAGAGCCGATGTGTCGAGCCTCTAAACAGCTGATAAGACTTCAAGAAGAGTTCTTCAGAGTTCATGCTCCCTCCTGCTGGTGCGCTGCCAAAACTAAAAGAGTGTTTCACAGAAAGAGCATTGTTTGGCAGCCGCCAGCGTGATCCTGCGGGCGGCCGTTTTCACGGCCATATAAAGCCTTTGCATTTCCAGCGAGCAGCCCCGGCGAGTGCACGGTTGCCCCGCAGCGCCTCCCTGGGCAACCAGGATCACAAAAGAGCAATTTCTAGCGGCCGTTTCAGACGTTCTTTTCAGAATGTCTTTTCGGCCGTGCGTTTCTGGGTGTGGTAGTTTCCTCTCCTCAGCAGACGGACATGAGCGCTGCCTCACGTGTTTAGGCTTTGAGCACGCTGGGGTGGCGCTCACAAATGGTTCATGCAGTGAAAGCATGACCATGGCCACGCTGAAGTCCCGCCGCTCGTTCGCGAGCTGGCTCCCCCCGCCTCCCTCCCGCGGTCAGCCGTTGAGCCGCCAATGCGCTTCGGCCACCGCGGTGAGGCCCGGGGGGGGCATTCAAATTATGGTAGAGAGCGTTCCGCCGGCTCAAAAAGCCCTGCGGACTTCTCTGTCTCAGCGTGGTCCCGTTGAGATTCCGCAGCAGTACGCTTCCCCGCCTGGCGGGCCGAGCGTCTCCTTCGGTGCTCTTGCAGAGGATGTCTGTCACAGCATCAGAGGGAGAGTCAGACAGTGACACATCTCTTCCCGCGGCGCAGCGCCCACCCGCGGTCACTGCCCCTCCGGATGTTGATGTCGAACTGTCGGCTATGCTTCTCCGGGCAGCCGGGGGGGATCGGTTTGGAGGTTCCCCAGGAGCCTCCGGCCAATCCTTCTAGGCTGGACGACTGGTTCCTGGGGGGGGCACTGGCGGCAGCACCGCGCTCCCCCCCGGTCCCGTTCTGACCAGACATGCATGAGGAGCTGACAAAATCGATGGCGCGCTCCCTATTCATTTGTCTCCCCTCGCCACTCTCGATGGCGGGGCAGCCAAGGGGTGCGTGGCGGTCCCCCGGGTCGAGCACGCCGTCGCGGTGCACCTTTGCCCGCGGGGCGCAGCCGCCTGGCGGGGCCCTCTGCATCTCCCTTCCAGGGCGTGTGGATTTTCTTCCGCCCTCATCGGCTGGGCCTTCTGCGCCGCTGGACACGCTGCCACCGCCCTGCATGCCATGGCAACACTGCAAGTGTACCAGGCGCAGGCACTTAAAGGCCTGCACGAGAGTGGTCCTGACCAGGGGGTATTTGAAGAACTCTGCGCCGCCACTGACTTCGCCCTTCGGGCCACTAAGTTCGCGGCGCGTTCCCTTGGTCAGGTGATGTCCACCTGCGTGGTCTAGGAACGCCACCTATGGCTGGCTCTGGCCCAGATGGCGGAGGCCGACAAAGTTCGCTTTCTCGACTCTCCCATCTTCCAGAGCGGCCTATTCGGCGACACCGTGAAGGGTTTTGCTCAGCGGCGTCGAACGTACCGCTGGCCCCAAAAGCCTGCGATCTTCCGCCCATCAGCATACCCCCCTCGAGATGCCAGAGCAGTACGCCTCCCCGCCATTCGGGCTGGGCGTCTCCTTTGGCGCTCCACAGGAGGAAAATAGTTCTCCAACCGTTCAGAGGCAGACGGAGGCCATCCAACATATCCTGCCCTGCCGCGAAGTTACCATTCCGCCGCCTGGGCCCCCGCCTCCGCCTGCCCGTCGCCGAGGGCGTCCCCCCGCAGCTCCGTCCCCTGCTGAGCCACATGTTCCAGGCTCGCAGCCCGACGTCGAGCTGCCCGTGGGAGAGGGACGCCGCTCGCCTCTCAGGGTCCTGCGAGGGAAGACCCTCGCAGGCGAGCTTCGAAGCGTCCCTGATGCGAGCACCCCGGAGGTGGAGAGAGCTACTCTGTCGGCACTCCCGCTGGAAGCAGGACTTAGCCGTTCATTTGAAATCACAGAAAGACCCGACTTTCTCACCTCCGGGGCCCCGGCCCCGAGTTTCCTTCCTGAGCAGCACTTCCATTCCTCGGAACCAGACTCGGGACCGGATGTCGCCAGCGCGGGAACCAGGGAAGAAGGCAAGCACTGCTTAGTGCAGTTAGACACTTCTCTAGGACGTTCATCCTTCTGGGTTTTGTCTCCTTCCTTGTCTTTCCCTAGGCTGCCCCACCACGGTCACGTCGGTCAACGTTCCCTTGATACCACTACACTGGTTGATACGGACGACCGGCCCGGCTCCAGGCATCCGCCCAGACTCAGAGGTACCCCTTACATTCTTTATTCGGCAGGCGTGCCTCTCTTCTGCCTGCGGAGGTCGCGTTCCTACTGGCGAAGGACGCGATCCAGCCTGTCCCTCCAGCCGGGACGAGGTCAGGATTTGACAAGAGTCCCGACTACACGTGTCCAGTTAGAGTGGTGGGTTAAGATCCGCCCTGGATGGAGCTCTGTTCCGATCCCTTCTTAGGCTGTCGGCACACATGCTCACGACGACGCACATACAAGTATGTTTCCGTCTCCAGGGCTGGGTTGCAGCCATCTGCCTGAAGGGCACCCGCTGTCGCGTCTCGATTTTCCCCGACGCACACCCCTTCTGCGGTCTGCTCCGGGGATCGAGCATTTCAGCGCGAGGTGCTTCCATTTGGCCAGTCCCCCTCTTCCTGCCTTCTTTAGGCCATGGGAGCTCCCCTGTCCCCTCTTCGGCAGACAGGAATTCGCGTCTTCGACCGTCTCTTTGACTGGTGCTTTACCAGCCCACTCGTGAGTTCCGTTGTGCGAATACAGGGACCTGGTGCTTCGGCACCCCCGCCATCTGGTCCTTCAGGCCAACCGAGGGAATCCTTTTCCTCGGTCGGGAGCCCGACTCGGTCCACAAGATGGCCCGCCTTGCTACCAAGAGCGCGCAGTCAGTGCTGTAGTCCTTGAGCTAATCAGGGACAATACAGCACCCCTCTCAAAATCAGAGGCTCCTGGGGCACATGACAGCTCTAGCCGCTTGCCGCTAAGCTTGTTTCATGTGAGACCGCTTCAGCACGATCGAGTCCCATGATGGGCATGGCATCTCGGCTCACTCCGGACTGGCGTTTTCCCGCAGTATTGCCGACAAGTCAGCCCGTGGCTTACCACGGGTTGGGTTGCCATGTACAACAGAGGCTTACAGCTCCTCCCCATCTGCTCCCATGGAGTCCAACGTGGCAGATTTTGCTACTTGCCATTCACTTGAAGCAGGGAAACTCAACCGTGCAGCCGGTCGGTTCCCACGGCAGTCCACCCACCTGCAGAATGGCGACTCCACCCCGTGACGCAGCTAGTTGGAGTTATATCGGCAAGGCCCAGCCACATCCGCTCGCCCTTCAGATTCCTCCCATTGCCAGAGCAACACTGGCACACAGCTGACCTCCGGGGCCCAAGTACGCCCTTCCCCAGCGAGCCTCCTTGCGCAGACTCTGTGCGAGTCCAGGGAGGACGAGGATGGCCCACCCGGACTTAGGTCTTAGTACCCCCCTCGCGGCAGTCCCTCCCTGTAAGGGCATGGTTTGACACCATAGACCTCTCCGGCCTTCCACAGGCCGTGATACAAACTATCACTCAGTACTGAGCTCCCTTGACACAGGCAGGCTTACGCACTGAGATGAAGTCTATTTGCTGGCATTCCTCTCGCTGAGAGGCACAGAGATATACGATTGCAGTAGTGCTTCCTTCCTGCAGGAGAGTTGGAGCGCAGGCTGTCCCCTCGACTCTCGGAATACATGCCGCCGCTTAGCCGCATATCACATGCAGTAGATGGAGCAAAGTAGGTAAGCACCAACTGGTCGTGAGGTCCCTCAGAGGTGCCCAGACCGCACCTCATACCCTCTTGGGACCCCCCCTTCGCCCTTCAGGGCCGCGGGGCGCTCCATTTGAGCCACTGGCCTCAGTCGAGCTAGAATTCCTGTCATTAAGACAGCGCTCCTGACTGCCCTGGCTTCTGTCAAGAGGGTAGGAGACCTACAAACTTTCTCTGTCAGCGAAGCGTGTCTAGAAATCGGGCCCGGCGACTCTCACGTTACAACCTGAGACCCCGGCCTGGTTATTGTGCCCAACGTTCCCCACCACGCCTTTCTGCAATCAGGTGGTGAACCTGCAAGCTCTGCCCTGGAGGAGGCAGACCCAGCTTTGCGATGTTGTGTCTACAAATATGTGAAAATGAAATCACTCGGCACTTCAGGCGCACCTAGCAGCTTATCTGCTTCGGGGTTCAGCAGAAAGGGAATGCTGTCCCCAAACTGAGGTTGGCTCATTGGGTGGTAGATGCCATCTCCCTGTCTTATCTATATCAGGGAGAGCCAGGCCCCTTAGGTGTTCATGCCCACTCCACTAGGAGTGTTGCTCCATCCTATGCGTTGGCTCATGGCGCCTCACTAGCAGATATCGGTAGAGCTGCGGGCTGGGCGACACCTAATCCCTTCGCCAGGTTCTACAACCTCCGCGCAGAGGCCGTGTCCTCCCGTGTCTTAACATAAGACTTCAGGCGAGCGGGAGGACGGCTGGTGTCGGCTTGCTGCGCCATTCCCACGTGGATCCGTGCGCTATCTCGCAGAATGTTCCCTCCGGTGAACCCTGGGTCTCCTTCGCCCCGCAGGTTGTGGCTATACTTTTCAATATTTTCCAGCGGAGGAGACCGATGTTTCCCTCGTGTATCCCTAAGAAGCCTTATGGATATATTGAATTATTCTCATTTCCACATGTACAAATTCCATGTGCTCCGCCCCCCCCCCAACCCATGCTTCAGTACAACTGGCATCCCTGCAGGCTCCCCTTATAAAAAGGGGCCTCAGGGCGTTGGGAAGGTTACGTTTCAATGACCGCCTGCGGACACGTCTGGGAAGACCTGCCGGCACGTGGCGTTGTGCGTAACGCGGTGTCAGGGTCGTGGCCTTTTCCATGGGTCTAAGTTCCCAATGTAACGTTGAAGTGATTCGACTGAAGGGGTAACGTCTAGGTCACGAAGGTAACCCTCGTTCCCCGAAGGAGGGAACGGAGACGTTACATTCCCCTGCCACGCCCCTGGCGTCGCGCTGACGCTGGGCTCTCCCGGCTCTTCAGCAAAAGCCTGACTGAGTGGTGCGCGCAAGTCCACTCGCCAATTTTCAATTGGCCTTTTTAATAAGGCTCAGAGATGATCGGTCTCTCAAGCGAGATCCCAATGTAACGTCTCCGTTCCCTCCTTCGGGGAACGAGGGTTACCTTCGTAACCTAGACGTTTTTTAATGAGTGGCTTAATAACAGCCAGTTTGAAGCTTTTGGGAACATATCCTAATGATAGTGACGAATTAATAATATTCAGAAGAGGATCTATGACTTGTGGAAGTACCTCCTTTAGTAGCTTAGATGGAATAGGGTCTAACATGCATGTTGTAGGTTTAGATGATTTAACAATTTTATACAATTCTTCCTCTCCTATAATAGAGAATGAGTGGAATTGTTCCTCAGGAGATCTACAACGCATTATCTGATGCGATACTGTAGCGGGCGGCTGTATGGTTAAAATTTTATCTCTAATAGTGTCTATCTTGGAGGTAAAGTACTTCATAAAGTCATTACTGCTGTGCTGTTGGGAAATGTCTGCAGCTGTTTCTGCTATATTTTTCGTTAATTTAACCACAGTATTGAACAAATACCTAGGGTCATGTTTGTTTTCTTCTAAGAGAGACGAAAAGTAATCCGATCTGGCAGTTTTTAATGCTTTTCTATAAGATAAGTTGCATTCACGCCAAGCAGTACGAAAAACCTCTAGTTTTGTTTTCCTCCAGCTGCGTTCCATTTTTCGTGTTTTTCTCTTTAAGGCGCGAGTGTGATCGTTATACCACGGTGTTACACTGTTTTTCTTAATATTTTTTAAGCGCACTGGAGCAACTGTATCTAAAGTGCTAGAAAAGAGAGATTCCATAGTTACTATTACATCATCAAGTTTTTCTGAGCTATTGGATATGCTGAGGAATTCAGATAATTCAGGAAGATTACTTACAAAGCAGTCTTTTGTAGTAGAAGTGATGGTTCTACCGTACTTGTAGCAAGGAGTTGAATTTACAGTTTTAGCTATCTGGAGTATACAAGAGACTAGATAATGATCTGAGATATCATCGCTTTATAGTTATCGTGCTTGGTGTGAACGGGCATACTTGACTGCTCCTCGATGAGAGGTGGTCCTTCTGTGTCCAAAATTGATCAAAAACATCCTGGATAAGATTTTCACACTGACAGCAGTCAGTGTATGACAGTCGCAGCTGTTTGTTTGTCGGAGTGGGCAGAATGCGATTAAGGAGTAAAAGGTGAACTGACAACCGAATTTAGCTGCCGTATGTAAGTGGCTTTTTTGAAACAGATCTGCACCTACTGTGGACCATGGTCTTGTTGGAAATTCAGTTGGCAATAGTGGTTCTCTGAGGTTTGTTCTCTCACGACTGAGGAACTGAATGGACAAATCTGCTATCAGAAAAAGAGAGAAAAATTACTTTTCAGAGGTATGGTTACATGTGATGAACTTTAACACTCAAACTATAATATCATGATCATGCTTATCATACATCTTAGTGTACTGCATTTGTTTTAATATATTAAATTGAAATGTAGACTCGACAATTATACATAAAATGTGACATTTTCAGACAATAATTTTGTATATATAAAAATTACTAGGTGGTGCTGTTGCAAAAGAACAGAGCAATTTGTGGAGCAGGGGGAGGGTGAGAGAGCTGGATACTCTAGTAAACCTCCATCCTGGGCTCAGCAGCTGAGGGTCAGCTGTTCTTCCTTATCTATTTTCTCAATTTCAGCGTAACTTGAATATTCAATTTAACCAAAACATTGTGCAGTTCTAGGCAAGCATATTTAATAATAATAATAATAATAATAATATTAATAATAATAATAATAACATGTAACACTGTAAAAAAAAGAGAGAACTCAACAATAAGGCATGCCAGAATCTGTTTAACAGTTAACTTTGCAAAAACTTTTAATTTATTTATTTATGTAATTAGCAGTGATGATATAGCATATTTGTAATACATACAGCATATAATCTAATTACTTGCATTAGAAGAAAGTATTTACACATTTTTAGTTTTGTGGTGTAATATTAATTTAAAAACAAAATAAAAGAATCCAGTGGATTCAAGGATCCAGTGTGTCCTAATGTTACACCAAAAACTGGTTTGGCAGTCAGTTCCTCCGTCCAACTATAAAAACATGTCATTTAGCTCTATCTGTCTTCAGGTTCATTCTTGAGTGCGCTTTTTCTGCATTTTCAGCATCAGTTCTGACATTAAGTCGCCACCCGATGGCGCTGTTAGCTGAGGTGTAGTCCTCTTTGGTGGAGGTGGACCCACTTTTCTGACAGAGCCGGCGGGTTTGGTGGCAGCTGGTGCAGGAGCTGGTGGTGGAGGTGGGGGTGGAGGTGGTGGCGGTGCTCCACCTGCAGATTCAAAGTTTTGGGGAGCAGGAGGAGGTGGTGGAAAAGAGGAAATGGGGTCTGGGGGTGGTGGGGGCAGCCCTACCCCACTAGAAGATGTAAACATAGGTGGTGGTGGAGGCAGGAAGTCAGGGGGCAGTTCGGTATCTTCTGGAGGAGGTGGTGGAGGAGGCAGGTCATCCATGGGTGGAGGTGGGAATGAGGATTTTGGGAATTGAGGTGGAGGAGGAAAGTTGTTGATTTTGGTTGTGCTGGGAGGAGCAGGAGGAGCAGGGGGAGGAGGAGGCAACATGGGGTCAGGTGGTGGAGGAGGCAGGATGTCCATTGATGGCGGAGGTGGTGGAAAAGATGTTTGGTTGCTGGGGCCCTTCAAAAACAAACCAAAAATAACAGTTGAAGAACATGAAGAACTACATTTATTTTATACACTACTAAAGTGCATGTAAAGTTATTGGTTAAAATTAAAAAGTAATTATTTTATTTTACATTTAAGCCAACATGGGATGTTACAATATGTGACTCTGGACCACAAAACCAGTCTTAAGTAGCATGGGTAAATTTGTAGCAATAGCCAAAAATACATAAAATTATTGATTTTTCTTTTATGTCAAAAATCAAGGATATTAAGTAAATATCATGTTCTTGCAGGGTATTTTGTACATTTTGTACAGTAAATATATAGAACTTAATTTTTGATTAGTAATATGCATTGCTAAAGACTTCATTTGGACAACTTTGAAGGCAATTTACTCAGTATTTTTATATTTTTGCACCCTCAGAATTCAGATTTTGCCAAATATTGTCCTACTGTAACAAACCATACATCATACATTTTTTTACCTTCATTTTTCAGCTTTCAGGTAATGTATAAATCTCAGTTTCAAAAAATGTACCCTTATGACTGGTTTTGTGGTCTAGGGTCAGGATGTTATAGGTGGCTGCTAGGACCATTTTAGATGATTGATAGGGTGTTCTGGGTTGTTTTCATGAGTTGCCCTGTGGTTTCAAGGTTGTTCTGGATGTTTGCTAGGACATTTCTAGGTGGTAGCTAGGGTGTTCCTGGTGGTTGCTACACAGTTTCGATGATGTACTGGATTGATGCAAGGGCATTGCGAGATCATTGCAACGACTTGGTAGTTTTAATGTGTTACTATATGGTTGTCAGGTTATGCCAGGTGAAAAAAATATATGTGAAAAAGATGTTACGAAAATACCACATCTTTCTTTAACAGGCTATGTAATTTGTGGTATCATTCATGTCCGTTGGAGGACAAACCTTGCATGTTGTTTTACTAGGCTACTTAGCATTTGGACATTGTTAGAAAACACCACGAATAAGGACAAAGCACAATATTTGTAACCATGCTCTTTATTACTAAGAGAGCTGATAGTTCTAGAGGTACCTTGGTCTCCACTGGAGGCTGAGGAGCATGTCCATTTGCAGCTTTGGCTGAAAGACAAATACAAACCTTACTAAATGTCCTCAAAATCATTTAAAATGTTAATATAGCAAGGTCCATTATACATATTATAATGATCCGTTGAACTCCATTATATGTACCTTTGGGTGTAGGGGAGGGTGTTGATGCGTTGGAGGAGGTCTGGATAGTGCGGTTAGCCCAGGTTGCAGAGCCTGCAGCCTTCCTCACAGCAGTCTTGTAGTTTTCATACAACTGCTTACCATACTATGAAAGATATCGTGACAAAACAAGAGCATTAATAAGGTAAAATAAATTAAAGGTGACCTTATTTTTCAACGCGAAAGCAAGCCTGTGGGCGAGGCTATAGGGAAATAACGAGAAGACTAACATTGTGCAGTAAATGGTAAAACTGTTTGCACTACAAATCAGTGTGTTCATAATTAAGATAATACATTAAAATAATATGGCAAGACACAACAATTTGCAATATAGCTAGACACGGATGAGATTGGAAGCTAGACCCATAATATTTACAAATGGCCCACAGAAAAAAAAGGTCGATAATTTACCCCAAAATAAAAATTTTGTCATAATTTACTTACTTTTAAGTTGTTCAAGTCAGTTGACCACAAAAGTATATATTTTGAAAAATATTGGTAACAAAAGAGTTGCTCATAGCCATTGACTTATATAGATTTATTTTTTCATACTGTGGAAGTCAGTATACTATGCTCAAGAATGTAAAGATTGAGTGAAATACATGTCAGCTGAAAGATTTTCACCTTGGAAGAATGAGTATCTTCATTGTCATGCTGAAAAAAGTGCCCAATAATGCAGGGAATGAGGGGAGGGTAGCATCTTCTGTTTCAAGTTTTTGTATTACATCACACAGTGGTGTTTGAATTCATGACAGCATTGATAAAGCACAACTCCCACACACCTTCAGCACTTGTATATCCTTATATAAGAGCTTTACTACCACTGAACATCACTGTGGGTTCCAGGCACTTCTCACTGTACTCCTCCTCTGGCAACACCAGAACATTTTGGATGCTTTTGGATCTGAAACGATTGACTTTGTCTCTTGAGACCAGCATTTGGATTCCCAAAAGTCTATATTTTGTAAATATGGGCCTTGGAAGAGGTTAAATGAGTTTATTGTGGTTTGGCTACAGTAGGCAATTCTAGTGGTGACAACAACTGTGCATGTCACTTCTGCAGGCTGTGTCACTCTTCATAGCTTTTGCCGACTCTGAGACACTTGCATGCTCTCCTGCACTTTTCCCAGCAAAATTCACTCATCACTAAATGAAAACTTAAAGTGAAGACCTGATTGTTTCAGGAGCCTTGTCACAAGTCCATTGCTTTTGAATGTCGGTGCTGCTTCTGCTATATTTTCACATTTAAAACAATAATTTGGTATTCCTCTTGTACCATTGTCCTCTTTTTATGCTAAGAAATATGTCACCTGGCAGTTCTCTCCCAAGTGGTTCCATTGCTGCCAGCATGAGGCTATATAACACTTTTAATTGTCAGAAAATTACTTGTCTTTAAAAGTTTTGGTTCAATATACTTACCTGTTGATCAAAAATAGCCTTAAACCTATACACCTTTTTTTTAGTAACTTTCAGAAGGGTATACTCATTTTTGCAACACATTTTATCACTTTGATAAGAAAATCCTATTTTGCTGAATAATTTTCACTCTTTGTTATATTGTAGCCATTTGCTCAAATCATTTAAGTTCATTTTTTTCCTCATTAATGTACACACAGCACCCCATATTGACAGAAAAACACAGAATTGTTGACATTTTTGCAGATTTATTAAAAAAGAAAAACTGAAATATCACAGAGTCCTAAGTATTCAGACACTCAAATATTTAACTCAGGTGCTGTCCATTTCTTCTGATCATCCTTGAGATGGTTCTACACCGTCATTTGAGTCCAGTTTGATTATACTGATTGGACTTGATTAGGAAAGCCACACACCTGTCTATATAAGACCTTACAGCTCACAGTGCATGTCAGAGCAAATGAGAATCATGAGGTCAAAGGAACTGCCTGAAGAGCTCAGAGACAGAATTGTGGCAAGGCACAGATCTGGCCAAGGTTACAAAAAATTTCTACTGCACTTAAGGTTCCTAAGAGCACAGTGGCCTCCATAATCCTTAAATGGAAGACGTTTGGGGCGACCAGAACCCTTCCTAGAGCTGGCCGTCCGGCCAAACTGAGCTATCAGGGGAGAAGAGCCTTGGTGAGAGAGGTAATGAAGAACCCAAAGATCACTGTGGCTGAGCTCCAGAGATGCAGTCAGGAGATGGGAGAAAGTTGTAGAAAGTGCACCAGTCGGGGCTTTATGGCAGAGTGGCCCGGCGGAAGCCTCTCCTCAGTGCAAGACACATGAAAGCCCGCATGTAGTTTGCTAAAAAACACCTGAAGGACGCCAAGATGGTGAGAAATAAGATTCTCTGGTCTGATGAGACCAAGATAGAACTTTAATTCTAAACGGTATGTGTGGAGAAAACCAGGCACTGCTCATCACCTTTCCAATACAGTCCCAACAGTGAAGCATGGTGGTGGCAGCATCATGCTTTGGGGGTGTTTTTCAGCTGCAGGGACAGGACGACTGGTTGCAATTGAGGGAAAGATGAATTCGGCCAAGTACAGGGATATCCTGGATGAAAACCTTCTCCAGAGTGCTCAGGACCTCAGACTGGGCCGAAGGTTTACCTTCCAACAAGACAATGACCCTAAGCACACAGCTAAAAGAACGAAGGAGTGGCTTCACAACAACTCTGTGACTGAATGGCCCAGCCAGAGCCCTGACTTAAACCCAATGGAGCATCTCTGGAGAGACCTAAAAATGGCTGTCCACCAGTGTTTACCATCCAACCTGACAGAACTGAAGAGGATCTGCAAGGAGGAATGGCAGAGGATCCCCAAATCCAGGTGTGAAAAACTTGTTGCATCTTTCCCAAAAAGACTCATGGCTGTATTAGATCAAAAGGGTGCTTCTACTAAATGTGATATTTCAGTTTTTCTTTTTTAATACATTTGCAAAAATGTAAATTCTGTGTTTTTCTGTCAATATGGGGTGCTGTGTGTACATTAATGAGGGAAAAAATGATTTCAGCAAATGGCTGCAATATAACAGAGTGAAACATTTACAGGGGTCTGAATACTTTCCGTACCCACTGTATATGTGTGTGTATTTATACCTGTATATAAATAATGTACACAGTACACACATTATGTTTTCTATTATTTAGAATAAGATTAATTGATTAGTCATTTTGCAGCCCTTATGCTTCATGTCTACTTTGCATTTATCATTATCTACTTTATAAATATTTTGCCCCCCAAAAAAAAACAAACAAACAAAAAAACTATGCTCTGTGGCTTGGTTTCCACTTACCTTTGCAATACGTATCCCAGTCACCCACAGAGTCATGGACCACTCATCATCACAGCACAAATACTTGATGTATTGTGATTCTTTTTGAATCTGAGGATGCTGAAAAACAGATCACAGTAAAAATATTAACCACTGTGTTCACTGATAGAAACCTAGATACCTACTAACATTTAATTTGGTTGTATTCCTTATTTTATTCTATGGAATGGTTTTGTCTCATTGTACATTTTTCTGAAAATGCTTTGTTTTTGTTTTTCTCTTGGGTTGGGTAACTAATTATTAAGGGTATTCAAACTTGGCTCATGTTTTCTCCAAATAGACAGTTGGTGATATTAACATTATTATGTTGTTTACAGATGTTATTGAGCTGCAGTTTTAAAGCAGAGACAGCAGATGGCAGTCTAAAATCACTATTTCCATGGCCAAATCCACTCTAATGCAATACTTTAAGATTAGTCCAAATATTGCTGAAAGGGACCAGAACAATGTTGTGCTTCATTATGGTGCTTCAAAATGCATGTCCTTTTTCTGTTGGAGTTGCTAGGTTTATCTTTATCTACTTTATTGAATGTATTTCATCATGTGTTTGCATTTTATTTCTCAATTGCTTGACTAACATAAAACACAGATAATCCTAACTTAGACATATCCTGAAACACCCTTGGAAAGTATTACAAATCAGATTAATAATTTGTCATGCTTTCTTAGTAAGAGGCATGTCAGTGGATCTGGTTTTGTTATAATCATATATTACTGTAATGTCTTTTTGTTTCCTGTGGATTTATGTTTTTATTTAAGAGTGAAGTTATAATTACTTAGTCCAGCAAGAATATTTAGCCAGAGATATTCTTTCCGTGCCTCTTTTTAAATGAGTAGAACAATAACCCAATATTCACACTTTCACAACGTATACATATTCAAAGGAAAACTACGGAAAATGTTAACAGTGTAGACTGAAGAAAAGTAAGTTTGAGGTATTTTAAATTGTGACAGGCAGGCTCTGAAAACTGCATGGTCAGAAACAACAACAACAAAAAATAACCAGAGGAAAAAAAAGTTGTGAAATTTCACTGTGTGTGGTAGATAGATTAAAATACTCATTTGGAAAGGCTTGAGAACCATGCTAACATACTGTCTGAACCAAATACAGATAAACTGGTTTTGAGTGCCACAGGGCTCGCTTTTAGGCCCTCTATAGTTTCCATTTTATGTGCTTCCACTAGTAGTATTTGTAGGAAACACAGAATTATTATCTTGACTCAGGTTTGTATTTTCTGATAGAATTTTAGAATTCATTAAAATATATCTAAAAATGATTTGACTTCAGTAAAAATAGATGAATAATAATAATAATAATAATAATAACAATAATACTAATGCTAAATGTTTAGCTGTCTCTATAGACATGCTTCACATAAAATGTAGCATTCAAACGTATCAGTTCTTTACCAGTTCTTTACCAGATCTTTATTACAGACAGGCTCCGAAAACTGCATGGTCTGAACACAAACAAAAAAGAGGAAAGAGAAAAGGAAAAAGAAATGTCACTACTTGTGGTAGACCATAGATTAAAATACTCATTTGGAAAGGCTTGAGAACCATGCTAGCATACTATCTGAACCAAAAACAGATAAAGTGGTTTTGAGTTCCACAGGGTTCGCTTTTAGGCTCTCTATAGTTCCCATTTTATGTACTTCCACTAGTAGTCTTTGTAGGAAACATTATTGTTATCTTGAAGACACACAGATTTGCATTTTCTGATCATTTTAGGATGCATAAAAATATCTCTAAAAGCAATTTAACTTCAATGAAAAATAAATGAATTTAGAAATGAATTTTGTGATAAATGTAATATTGCTAAATGTTTAGCTGTCTCTAGACAAGCTTTACATAAAATGTAGCATTCAAAGTTCTTTGCAAGATCTTTAATTGCAGACAAACTCTGAAAACTCCATGATCTGAACACACACACAAATAACCAGGACGAAAAAAAAAAAAAATCAAAGGGAAAAAAAGTTGTGAAATTTCACTACTTGTGGTAGACTATAGATTAAAAGATTCATTTGGAAAAGCTTGAGAATCTGAACCAAATACAGATAAAGTGGTTTTGAGTGCCACAGGGCTCGCTTTTAGGCCCTCTATAGTTTCCATTTTATGTGCTTCCACTAATAGTATTTGTAGGAAACATGGAATTATTTTCTTGACTCAGGTTTGTATTTTCTGATAGAATTTTAGAATTCATTAAAATATATCTAAAAAGTATTTAACTTCAGTAAAAATAGATGAATTTAGACATTTGTAAATAATAATAATAATAATAATAACAATAATACTAATGCTAGATGTTTAGCTGTCTCTATAGACATGCTTCACATAAAACGTAGCATTCAAACGTATCAGTTATTTACCAGTTCTTTACCAGATCTTTATTACAGACAGGCTCCGAAAACTATAGATTAAAATACTCATTTGGAAAGGCTTGAGAACCATGCTAGCATACTATCTGAACCAAATACACAAAGTGGTTGTAAGTGCCACAGGGCTCACTTTTAGG